>NW_028122897.1:0-168052 GCF_965194805.1 Balaenoptera borealis
CCACTCAGCATTCCCCCATGGCTGAGCCCAGGGTATGGGCCCGAGAGAGGGAGGAAGACAGCCGTGACCCCGAGCTTTTCCACAATGTAGTACAGGCCTCACCCTCAAGCTCACGTCAATCGCCGAGAGAAAACAGCAGGCCTCGGTCTGCTTTCCTGCGGCTAGGAAACCTTGCTTTCATTCCTTAGGTGGCACACTGGCTCAGGACTGCCCTGCCCGAAGCACTCACGGTGTGCAGCCCTATTTGTTGAGATCAGCCCTTCTGGCTCTCTCTCGGATGAAGCCACTGGAAAAGAGCCGTTCCTAATCTTCGGACCGTGGGAGCTTTCCCTAGTCTCCACCAGAACAGCACTCTGAGGAGCTGCTGACGTTTGGTAGCAAAATCTCCTCTTCTGAAGAGAAACATTTCGCTGTAAGTGGGTTCCATCAGCCTTGCCATATTTTCTCAGCTGGCTATGATGGAGGGCAGTCAGTTGGCAGACTCACCTGAGGCCCTCCTTCCCAGACTGTGATACACACAGACCCGCCGCCTGCTTCAGCCCAAAGGGACGGCTTATGGTAAGGTCAAAACCCTGTGTTGGAAAGCTCCTGCCTAAGCCTCGCCCAAGCACAAGCATACTGGTCATTGGTCAAAGACTTTCCCCACAAGTTGAACATGTTTGCTCCCCTCTCGCCTCCGAAGGCCGAGTTTACCTAGCTAGGACTCAGACTTCAGGAAAGGTTCTCAGGGTGCTGGTGACTGCAAGTTGTTTCACCAGGCAGCCCAAATCGGGTACAGCCACTTGCATTTTCCAGGGGCACGGCGCAAATGGTGTCACCTAACGCGCCTCCAGCCTGGGAGGGGCAACATACACTCTCTGAATGGGAAACAAGCCCATGCCTTCAGTGGGAAAGGCCGCTATGCCTCTTTGCTTCGGCAGCCCAGGGATAGCGTCAGCTCTGAAATGCCTCCAAAGGAGCAGACTCAGAGAACCTTTGAACCACAGAGCAGGTGCGGCCCAGAACAAGGACTGCTCTTGGGCTGAGAACACCCACTGCCCAGCGCCTCTTTTGGCTACACACGTGTAGTGGGAGGGTGTTGAATTCTGCTGCGTGATAACTTCTCCGGGCCACGTAGTGTGAGCGCAGGTAGAGTGGCCCTCCATCTCCTCCCAGTGTCCTGCGTAAGTTGTACAAGGCCAACTCCCTGCTTGAATCCCTGGGTGGGGTACGTACTCTCCAGAGATAGGTGGCTGCTTGGGACCCAGGGCTAGTCTCTCTGTCAAAGTTGTGTGCATCAGCTTCGCAGCTGTTCTCTCTAAGCGGGTCCCAAAGGCTTTTTGGAAGACTTTCCTTCGAGGGTCAGAAAGAGCAAATGAGCTGACAGGCCCACGGGGATGCCAGTTCTCTCCAGCAACACCGCGAGCAGCCTCAGACACTTGGGTTCTCTTTGGTACATGAAAGAACACTATGCTTGGAAGCTTCTTCCAATCCAGTTTGAGAGCCGCACTTCCACTGCCTCCTAGGATTCCAAGTGGTGCCTTGCCGTCACAATTTCCAGTTCTTAGGCCTATGACGGCAGAGTGTCTGGCAGTTCTCAGAGAGGCCTTAGGAATGCAGGCTTTTTGGCTCCTTCCACTGACAAACCAGCTCCTCCAGATCCTCTGTCGTTAGGCATTTCATGTCAGAATATCTCTGGGCGCCCTCATTCCTCCTCCACGAAGTAAGACACAAACGGACTTGCCCTAAAGGGAGGAAGCCTTCTGAGTCCGGCAGAGAGGCAGTCTCTCCCACTCAGCATTCCCCCATGGCTGAGCCCAGGGTATGGGCCCGAGAGAGGGAGGAAGACAGCCGTGACCCCGAGCTTTTCCACAATGTAGTACAGGCCTCACCCTCAAGCTCACGTCAATCGCCGAGAGAAAACAGCAGGCCTCGGTCTGCTTTCCTGCGGCTAGGAAACCTTGCTTTCATTCCTTAGGTGGCACACTGGCTCAGGACTGCCCTGCCCGAAGCACTCACGGTGTGCAGCCCTATTTGTTGAGATCAGCCCTTCTGGCTCTCTCTCGGATGAAGCCACTGGAAAAGAGCCGTTCCTAATCTTCGGACCGTGGGAGCTTTCCCTAGTCTCCACCAGAACAGCACTCTGAGGAGCTGCTGACGTTTGGTAGCAAAATCTCCTCTTCTGAAGAGAAACATTTCGCTGTAAGTGGGTTCCATCAGCCTTGCCATATTTTCTCAGCTGGCTATGATGGAGGGCAGTCAGTTGGCAGACTCACCTGAGGCCCTCCTTCCCAGACTGTGATACACACAGACCCGCCGCCTGCTTCAGCCCAAAGGGACGGCTTATGGTAAGGTCAAAACCCTGTGTTGGAAAGCTCCTGCCTAAGCCTCGCCCAAGCACAAGCATACTGGTCATTGGTCAAAGACTTTCCCCACAAGTTGAACATGTTTGCTCCCCTCTCGCCTCCGAAGGCCGAGTTTACCTAGCTAGGACTCAGACTTCAGGAAAGGTTCTCAGGGTGCTGGTGACTGCAAGTTGTTTCACCAGGCAGCCCAAATCGGGTACAGCCACTTGCATTTTCCAGGGGCACGGCGCAAATGGTGTCACCTAACGCGCCTCCAGCCTGGGAGGGGCAACATACACTCTCTGAATGGGAAACAAGCCCATGCCTTCAGTGGGAAAGGCCGCTATGCCTCTTTGCTTCGGCAGCCCAGGGATAGCGTCAGCTCTGAAATGCCTCCAAAGGAGCAGACTCAGAGAACCTTTGAACCACAGAGCAGGTGCGGCCCAGAACAAGGACTGCTCTTGGGCTGAGAACACCCACTGCCCAGCGCCTCTTTTGGCTACACACGTGTAGTGGGAGGGTGTTGAATTCTGCTGCGTGATAACTTCTCCGGGCCACGTAGTGTGAGCGCAGGTAGAGTGGCCCTCCATCTCCTCCCAGTGTCCTGCGTAAGTTGTACAAGGCCAACTCCCTGCTTGAATCCCTGGGTGGGGTACGTACTCTCCAGAGATAGGTGGCTGCTTGGGACCCAGGGCTAGTCTCTCTGTCAAAGTTCTGTGCATCAGCTTGGCAGCTGTTCTCTCTAAGCGGGTCCCAAAGGCTTTTTGGAAGACTTTCCTTCGAGGGTCAGAAAGAGCAAATGAGCCGACAGGCCCACGGGGATGCCAGTTCTCTCCAGCAACACCGCGAGCAGCCTCAGACACTTGGGTTCTCTTTGGTACATGAAAGAACACTATGCTTGGAAGCTTCTTCCAATCCAGTTTGAGAGCCGCACTTCCACTGCCTCCTAGGATTCCAAGTGGTGCCTTGCCGTCACAATTTCCAGTTCTTAGGCCTATGACGGCAGAGTGTCTGGCAGTTCTCAGAGAGGCCTTAGGAATGCAGGCTTTTTGGCTCCTTCCACTGACAAACCAGCTCCTCCAGATCCTCTGTCGTTAGGCATTTCATGTCAGAATATCTCTGGGCGCCCTCATTCCTCCTCCACGAAGTAAGACACAAACGGACTTGCCCTAAAGGGAGGAAGCCTTCTGAGTCCGGCAGAGAGGCAGTCTCTCCCACTCAGCATTCCCCCATGGCTGAGCCCAGGGTATGGGCCCGAGAGAGGGAGGAAGACAGCCGTGACCCCGAGCTTTTCCACAATGTAGTACAGGCCTCACCCTCAAGCTCACGTCAATCGCCTAGAGAAAACAGCAGGCCTCGGTCTGCTTTCCTGCGGCTAGGAAACCTTGCTTTCATTCCTTAGGTGGCACACTGGCTCAGGACTGCCCTGCCCGAAGCACTCACGGTGTGCAGCCCTATTTGTTGAGATCAGCCCTTCTGGCTCTCTCTCGGATGAAGCCACTGGAAAAGAGCCGTTCCTAATCTTCGGACCGTGGGAGCTTTCCCTAGTCTCCACCAGAACAGCACTCTGAGGAGCTGCTGACGTTTGGTAGCAAAATCTCCTCTTCTGAAGAGAAACATTTCGCTGTAAGTGGGTTCCATCAGCCTTGCCATATTTTCTCAGCTGGCTATGATGGAGGGCAGTCAGTTGGCAGACTCACCTGAGGCCCTCCTTCCCAGACTGTGATACACACAGACCCGCCGCCTGCTTCAGCCCAAAGGGACGGCTTATGGTAAGGTCAAAACCCTGTGTTGGAAAGCTCCTGCCTAAGCCTCGCCCAAGCACAAGCATACTGGTCATTGGTCAAAGACTTTCCCCACAAGTTGAACATGTTTGCTCCCCTCTCGCCTCCGAAGGCCGAGTTTACCTAGCTAGGACTCAGACTTCAGGAAAGGTTCTCAGGGTGCTGGTGACTGCAAGTTGTTTCACCAGGCAGCCCAAATCGGGTACAGCCACTTGCATTTTCCAGGGGCACGGCGCAAATGGTGTCACCTAACGCGCCTCCAGCCTGGGAGGGGCAACATACACTCTCTGAATGGGAAACAAGCCCATGCCTTCAGTGGGAAAGGCCGCTATGCCTCTTTGCTTCGGCAGCCCAGGGATAGCGTCAGCTCTGAAATGCCTCCAAAGGAGCAGACTCAGAGAACCTTTGAACCACAGAGCAGGTGCGGCCCAGAACAAGGACTGCTCTTGGGCTGAGAACACCCACTGCCCAGCGCCTCTTTTGGCTACACACGTGTAGTGGGAGGGTGTTGAATTCTGCTGCGTGATAACTTCTCCGGGCCACGTAGTGTGAGCGCAGGTAGAGTGGCCCTCCATCTCCTCCCAGTGTCCTGCGTAAGTTGTACAAGGCCAACTCCCTGCTTGAATCCCTGGGTGGGGTACGTACTCTCCAGAGATAGGTGGCTGCTTGGGACCCAGGGCTAGTCTCTCTGTCAAAGTTCTGTGCATCAGCTTCGCAGCTGTTCTCTCTAAGCGGGTCCCAAAGGCTTTTTGGAAGACTTTCCTTCGAGGGTCAGAAAGAGCAAATGAGCCGACAGGCCCACGGGGATGCCAGTTCTCTCCAGCAACACCGCGAGCAGCCTCAGACACTTGGGTTCTCTTTGGTACATGAAAGAACACTATGCTTGGAAGCTTCTTCCAATCCAGTTTGAGAGCCGCACTTCCACTGCCTCCTAGGATTCCAAGTGGTGCCTTGCCGTCACAATTTCCAGTTCTTAGGCCTATGACGGCAGAGTGTCTGGCAGTTCTCAGAGAGGCCTTAGGAATGCAGGCTTTTTGGCTCCTTCCACTGACAAACCAGCTCCTCCAGATCCTCTGTCGTTAGGCATTTCATGTCAGAATATCTCTGGGCGCCCTCATTCCTCCTCCACGAAGTAAGACACAAACGGACTTGCCCTAAAGGGAGGAAGCCTTCTGAGTCCGGCAGAGAGGCAGTCTCTCCCACTCAGCATTCCCCCATGGCTGAGCCCAGGGTATGGGCCCGAGAGAGGGAGGAAGACAGCCGTGACCCCGAGCTTTTCCACAATGTAGTACAGGCCTCACCCTCAAGCTCACGTCAATCGCCTAGAGAAAACAGCAGGCCTCGGTCTGCTTTCCTGCGGCTAGGAAACCTTGCTTTCATTCCTTAGGTGGCACACTGGCTCAGGACTGCCCTGCCCGAAGCACTCACGGTGTGCAGCCCTATTTGTTGAGATCAGCCCTTCTGGCTCTCTCTCGGATGAAGCCACTGGAAAAGAGCCGTTCCTAATCTTCGGACCGTGGGAGCTTTCCCTAGTCTCCACCAGAACAGCACTCTGAGGAGCTGCTGACGTTTGGTAGCAAAATCTCCTCTTCTGAAGAGAAACATTTCGCTGTAAGTGGGTTCCATCAGCCTTGCCATATTTTCTCAGCTGGCTATGATGGAGGGCAGTCAGTTGGCAGACTCACCTGAGGCCCTCCTTCCCAGACTGTGATACACACAGACCCGCCGCCTGCTTCAGCCCAAAGGGACGGCTTATGGTAAGGTCAAAACCCTGTGTTGGAAAGCTCCTGCCTAAGCCTCGCCCAAGCACAAGCATACTGGTCATTGGTCAAAGACTTTCCCCACAAGTTGAACATGTTTGCTCCCCTCTCGCCTCCGAAGGCCGAGTTTACCTAGCTAGGACTCAGACTTCAGGAAAGGTTCTCAGGGTGCTGGTGACTGCAAGTTGTTTCACCAGGCAGCCCAAATCGGGTACAGCCACTTGCATTTTCCAGGGGCACGGCGCAAATGGTGTCACCTAACGCGCCTCCAGCCTGGGAGGGGCAACATACACTCTCTGAATGGGAAACAAGCCCATGCCTTCAGTGGGAAAGGCCGCTATGCCTCTTTGCTTCGGCAGCCCAGGGATAGCGTCAGCTCTGAAATGCCTCCAAAGGAGCAGACTCAGAGAACCTTTGAACCACAGAGCAGGTGCGGCCCAGAACAAGGACTGCTCTTGGGCTGAGAACACCCACTGCCCAGCGCCTCTTTTGGCTACACACGTGTAGTGGGAGGGTGTTGAATTCTGCTGCGTGATAACTTCTCCGGGCCACGTAGTGTGAGCGCAGGTAGAGTGGCCCTCCATCTCCTCCCAGTGTCCTGCGTAAGTTGTACAAGGCCAACTCCCTGCTTGAATCCCTGGGTGGGGTACGTACTCTCCAGAGATAGGTGGCTGCTTGGGACCCAGGGCTAGTCTCTCTGTCAAAGTTCTGTGCATCAGCTTCGCAGCTGTTCTCTCTAAGCGGGTCCCAAAGGCTTTTTGGAAGACTTTCCTTCGAGGGTCAGAAAGAGCAAATGAGCCGACAGGCCCACGGGGATGCCAGTTCTCTCCAGCAACACCGCGAGCAGCCTCAGACACTTGGGTTCTCTTTGGTACATGAAAGAACACTATGCTTGGAAGCTTCTTCCAATCCAGTTTGAGAGCCGCACTTCCACTGCCTCCTAGGATTCCAAGTGGTGCCTTGCCGTCACAATTTCCAGTTCTTAGGCCTATGACGGCAGAGTGTCTGGCAGTTCTCAGAGAGGCCTTAGGAATGCAGGCTTTTTGGCTCCTTCCACTGACAAACCAGCTCCTCCAGATCCTCTGTCGTTAGGCATTTCATGTCAGAATATCTCTGGGCGCCCTCATTCCTCCTCCACGAAGTAAGACACAAACGGACTTGCCCTAAAGGGAGGAAGCCTTCTGAGTCCGGCAGAGAGGCAGTCTCTCCCACTCAGCATTCCCCCATGGCTGAGCCCAGGGTATGGGCCCGAGAGAGGGAGGAAGACAGCCGTGACCCCGAGCTTTTCCACAATGTAGTACAGGCCTCACCCTCAAGCTCACGTCAATCGCCTAGAGAAAACAGCAGGCCTCGGTCTGCTTTCCTGCGGCTAGGAAACCTTGCTTTCATTCCTTAGGTGGCACACTGGCTCAGGACTGCCCTGCCCGAAGCACTCACGGTGTGCAGCCCTATTTGTTGAGATCAGCCCTTCTGGCTCTCTCTCGGATGAAGCCACTGGAAAAGAGCCGTTCCTAATCTTCGGACCGTGGGAGCTTTCCCTAGTCTCCACCAGAACAGCACTCTGAGGAGCTGCTGACGTTTGGTAGCAAAATCTCCTCTTCTGAAGAGAAACATTTCGCTGTAAGTGGGTTCCATCAGCCTTGCCATATTTTCTCAGCTGGCTATGATGGAGGGCAGTCAGTTGGCAGACTCACCTGAGGCCCTCCTTCCCAGACTGTGATACACACAGACCCGCCGCCTGCTTCAGCCCAAAGGGACGGCTTATGGTAAGGTCAAAACCCTGTGTTGGAAAGCTCCTGCCTAAGCCTCGCCCAAGCACAAGCATACTGGTCATTGGTCAAAGACTTTCCCCACAAGTTGAACATGTTTGCTCCCCTCTCGCCTCCGAAGGCCGAGTTTACCTAGCTAGGACTCAGACTTCAGGAAAGGTTCTCAGGGTGCTGGTGACTGCAAGTTGTTTCACCAGGCAGCCCAAATCGGGTACAGCCACTTGCATTTTCCAGGGGCACGGCGCAAATGGTGTCACCTAACGCGCCTCCAGCCTGGGAGGGGCAACATACACTCTCTGAATGGGAAACAAGCCCATGCCTTCAGTGGGAAAGGCCGCTATGCCTCTTTGCTTCGGCAGCCCAGGGATAGCGTCAGCTCTGAAATGCCTCCAAAGGAGCAGACTCAGAGAACCTTTGAACCACAGAGCAGGTGCGGCCCAGAACAAGGACTGCTCTTGGGCTGAGAACACCCACTGCCCAGCGCCTCTTTTGGCTACACACGTGTAGTGGGAGGGTGTTGAATTCTGCTGCGTGATAACTTCTCCGGGCCACGTAGTGTGAGCGCAGGTAGAG
Organism: Balaenoptera borealis; assembly: GCF_965194805.1. NCBI lineage: Eukaryota > Metazoa > Chordata > Mammalia > Artiodactyla > Balaenopteridae > Balaenoptera > Balaenoptera borealis. Next base: position 8,211 of record NW_028122897.1, read on the forward strand.
TGGCCCTCCATCTCCTCCCAGTGTCCTGCGTAAGTTGTACAAGGCCAACTCCCTGCTTGAATCCCTGGGTGGGGTACGTACTCTCCAGAGATAGGTGGCTGCTTGGGACCCAGGGCTAGTCTCTCTGTCAAAGTTGTGTGCATCAGCTTCGCAGCTGTTCTCTCTAAGCGGGTCCCAAAGGCTTTTTGGAAGACTTTCCTTCGAGGGTCAGAAAGAGCAAATGAGCTGACAGGCCCACGGGGATGCCAGTTCTCTCCAGCAACACCGCGAGCAGCCTCAGACACTTGGGTTCTCTTTGGTACATGAAAGAACACTATGCTTGGAAGCTTCTTCCAATCCAGTTTGAGAGCCGCACTTCCACTGCCTCCTAGGATTCCAAGTGGTGCCTTGCCGTCACAATTTCCAGTTCTTAGGCCTATGACGGCAGAGTGTCTGGCAGTTCTCAGAGAGGCCTTAGGAATGCAGGCTTTTTGGCTCCTTCCACTGACAAACCAGCTCCTCCAGATCCTCTGTCGTTAGGCATTTCATGTCAGAATATCTCTGGGCGCCCTCATTCCTCCTCCACGAAGTAAGACACAAACGGACTTGCCCTAAAGGGAGGAAGCCTTCTGAGTCCGGCAGAGAGGCAGTCTCTCCCACTCAGCATTCCCCCATGGCTGAGCCCAGGGTATGGGCCCGAGAGAGGGAGGAAGACAGCCGTGACCCCGAGCTTTTCCACAATGTAGTACAGGCCTCACCCTCAAGCTCACGTCAATCGCCGAGAGAAAACAGCAGGCCTCGGTCTGCTTTCCTGCGGCTAGGAAACCTTGCTTTCATTCCTTAGGTGGCACACTGGCTCAGGACTGCCCTGCCCGAAGCACTCACGGTGTGCAGCCCTATTTGTTGAGATCAGCCCTTCTGGCTCTCTCTCGGATGAAGCCACTGGAAAAGAGCCGTTCCTAATCTTCGGACCGTGGGAGCTTTCCCTAGTCTCCACCAGAACAGCACTCTGAGGAGCTGCTGACGTTTGGTAGCAAAATCTCCTCTTCTGAAGAGAAACATTTCGCTGTAAGTGGGTTCCATCAGCCTTGCCATATTTTCTCAGCTGGCTATGATGGAGGGCAGTCAGTTGGCAGACTCACCTGAGGCCCTCCTTCCCAGACTGTGATACACACAGACCCGCCGCCTGCTTCAGCCCAAAGGGACGGCTTATGGTAAGGTCAAAACCCTGTGTTGGAAAGCTCCTGCCTAAGCCTCGCCCAAGCACAAGCATACTGGTCATTGGTCAAAGACTTTCCCCACAAGTTGAACATGTTTGCTCCCCTCTCGCCTCCGAAGGCCGAGTTTACCTAGCTAGGACTCAGACTTCAGGAAAGGTTCTCAGGGTGCTGGTGACTGCAAGTTGTTTCACCAGGCAGCCCAAATCGGGTACAGCCACTTGCATTTTCCAGGGGCACGGCGCAAATGGTGTCACCTAACGCGCCTCCAGCCTGGGAGGGGCAACATACACTCTCTGAATGGGAAACAAGCCCATGCCTTCAGTGGGAAAGGCCGCTATGCCTCTTTGCTTCGGCAGCCCAGGGATAGCGTCAGCTCTGAAATGCCTCCAAAGGAGCAGACTCAGAGAACCTTTGAACCACAGAGCAGGTGCGGCCCAGAACAAGGACTGCTCTTGGGCTGAGAACACCCACTGCCCAGCGCCTCTTTTGGCTACACACGTGTAGTGGGAGGGTGTTGAATTCTGCTGCGTGATAACTTCTCCGGGCCACGTAGTGTGAGCGCAGGTAGAGTGGCCCTCCATCTCCTCCCAGTGTCCTGCGTAAGTTGTACAAGGCCAACTCCCTGCTTGAATCCCTGGGTGGGGTACGTACTCTCCAGAGATAGGTGGCTGCTTGGGACCCAGGGCTAGTCTCTCTGTCAAAGTTCTGTGCATCAGCTTCGCAGCTGTTCTCTCTAAGCGGGTCCCAAAGGCTTTTTGGAAGACTTTCCTTCGAGGGTCAGAAAGAGCAAATGAGCCGACAGGCCCACGGGGATGCCAGTTCTCTCCAGCAACACCGCGAGCAGCCTCAGACACTTGGGTTCTCTTTGGTACATGAAAGAACACTATGCTTGGAAGCTTCTTCCAATCCAGTTTGAGAGCCGCACTTCCACTGCCTCCTAGGATTCCAAGTGGTGCCTTGCCGTCACAATTTCCAGTTCTTAGGCCTATGACGGCAGAGTGTCTGGCAGTTCTCAGAGAGGCCTTAGGAATGCAGGCTTTTTGGCTCCTTCCACTGACAAACCAGCTCCTCCAGATCCTCTGTCGTTAGGCATTTCATGTCAGAATATCTCTGGGCGCCCTCATTCCTCCTCCACGAAGTAAGACACAAACGGACTTGCCCTAAAGGGAGGAAGCCTTCTGAGTCCGGCAGAGAGGCAGTCTCTCCCACTCAGCATTCCCCCATGGCTGAGCCCAGGGTATGGGCCCGAGAGAGGGAGGAAGACAGCCGTGACCCCGAGCTTTTCCACAATGTAGTACAGGCCTCACCCTCAAGCTCACGTCAATCGCCGAGAGAAAACAGCAGGCCTCGGTCTGCTTTCCTGCGGCTAGGAAACCTTGCTTTCATTCCTTAGGTGGCACACTGGCTCAGGACTGCCCTGCCCGAAGCACTCACGGTGTGCAGCCCTATTTGTTGAGATCAGCCCTTCTGGCTCTCTCTCGGATGAAGCCACTGGAAAAGAGCCGTTCCTAATCTTCGGACCGTGGGAGCTTTCCCTAGTCTCCACCAGAACAGCACTCTGAGGAGCTGCTGACGTTTGGTAGCAAAATCTCCTCTTCTGAAGAGAAACATTTCGCTGTAAGTGGGTTCCATCAGCCTTGCCATATTTTCTCAGCTGGCTATGATGGAGGGCAGTCAGTTGGCAGACTCACCTGAGGCCCTCCTTCCCAGACTGTGATACACACAGACCCGCCGCCTGCTTCAGCCCAAAGGGACGGCTTATGGTAAGGTCAAAACCCTGTGTTGGAAAGCTCCTGCCTAAGCCTCGCCCAAGCACAAGCATACTGGTCATTGGTCAAAGACTTTCCCCACAAGTTGAACATGTTTGCTCCCCTCTCGCCTCCGAAGGCCGAGTTTACCTAGCTAGGACTCAGACTTCAGGAAAGGTTCTCAGGGTGCTGGTGACTGCAAGTTGTTTCACCAGGCAGCCCAAATCGGGTACAGCCACTTGCATTTTCCAGGGGCACGGCGCAAATGGTGTCACCTAACGCGCCTCCAGCCTGGGAGGGGCAACATACACTCTCTGAATGGGAAACAAGCCCATGCCTTCAGTGGGAAAGGCCGCTATGCCTCTTTGCTTCGGCAGCCCAGGGATAGCGTCAGCTCTGAAATGCCTCCAAAGGAGCAGACTCAGAGAACCTTTGAACCACAGAGCAGGTGCGGCCCAGAACAAGGACTGCTCTTGGGCTGAGAACACCCACTGCCCAGCGCCTCTTTTGGCTACACACGTGTAGTGGGAGGGTGTTGAATTCTGCTGCGTGATAACTTCTCCGGGCCACGTAGTGTGAGCGCAGGTAGAGTGGCCCTCCATCTCCTCCCAGTGTCCTGCGTAAGTTGTACAAGGCCAACTCCCTGCTTGAATCCCTGGGTGGGGTACGTACTCTCCAGAGATAGGTGGCTGCTTGGGACCCAGGGCTAGTCTCTCTGTCAAAGTTCTGTGCATCAGCTTCGCAGCTGTTCTCTCTAAGCGGGTCCCAAAGGCTTTTTGGAAGACTTTCCTTCGAGGGTCAGAAAGAGCAAATGAGCCGACAGGCCCACGGGGATGCCAGTTCTCTCCAGCAACACCGCGAGCAGCCTCAGACACTTGGGTTCTCTTTGGTACATGAAAGAACACTATGCTTGGAAGCTTCTTCCAATCCAGTTTGAGAGCCGCACTTCCACTGCCTCCTAGGATTCCAAGTGGTGCCTTGCCGTCACAATTTCCAGTTCTTAGGCCTATGACGGCAGAGTGTCTGGCAGTTCTCAGAGAGGCCTTAGGAATGCAGGCTTTTTGGCTCCTTCCACTGACAAACCAGCTCCTCCAGATCCTCTGTCGTTAGGCATTTCATGTCAGAATATCTCTGGGCGCCCTCATTCCTCCTCCACGAAGTAAGACACAAACGGACTTGCCCTAAAGGGAGGAAGCCTTCTGAGTCCGGCAGAGAGGCAGTCTCTCCCACTCAGCATTCCCCCATGGCTGAGCCCAGGGTATGGGCCCGAGAGAGGGAGGAAGACAGCCGTGACCCCGAGCTTTTCCACAATGTAGTACAGGCCTCACCCTCAAGCTCACGTCAATCGCCTAGAGAAAACAGCAGGCCTCGGTCTGCTTTCCTGCGGCTAGGAAACCTTGCTTTCATTCCTTAGGTGGCACACTGGCTCAGGACTGCCCTGCCCGAAGCACTCACGGTGTGCAGCCCTATTTGTTGAGATCAGCCCTTCTGGCTCTCTCTCGGATGAAGCCACTGGAAAAGAGCCGTTCCTAATCTTCGGACCGTGGGAGCTTTCCCTAGTCTCCACCAGAACAGCACTCTGAGGAGCTGCTGACGTTTGGTAGCAAAATCTCCTCTTCTGAAGAGAAACATTTCGCTGTAAGTGGGTTCCATCAGCCTTGCCATATTTTCTCAGCTGGCTATGATGGAGGGCAGTCAGTTGGCAGACTCACCTGAGGCCCTCCTTCCCAGACTGTGATACACACAGACCCGCCGCCTGCTTCAGCCCAAAGGGACGGCTTATGGTAAGGTCAAAACCCTGTGTTGGAAAGCTCCTGCCTAAGCCTCGCCCAAGCACAAGCATACTGGTCATTGGTCAAAGACTTTCCCCACAAGTTGAACATGTTTGCTCCCCTCTCGCCTCCGAAGGCCGAGTTTACCTAGCTAGGACTCAGACTTCAGGAAAGGTTCTCAGGGTGCTGGTGACTGCAAGTTGTTTCACCAGGCAGCCCAAATCGGGTACAGCCGCTTGCATTTTCCAGGGGCACGGCGCAAATGGTGTCACCTAACGCGCCTCCAGCCTGGGAGGGGCAACATACACTCTCTGAATGGGAAACAAGCCCATGCCTTCAGTGGGAAAGGCCGCTATGCCTCTTTGCTTCGGCAGCCCAGGGATAGCGTCAGCTCTGAAATGCCTCCAAAGGAGCAGACTCAGAGAACCTTTGAACCACAGAGCAGGTGCGGCCCAGAACAAGGACTGCTCTTGGGCTGAGAACACCCACTGCCCAGCGCCTCTTTTGGCTACACACGTGTAGTGGGAGGGTGTTGAATTCTGCTGCGTGATAACTTCTCCGGGCCACGTAGTGTGAGCGCAGGTAGAGTGGCCCTCCATCTCCTCCCAGTGTCCTGCGTAAGTTGTACAAGGCCAACTCCCTGCTTGAATCCCTGGGTGGGGTACGTACTCTCCAGAGATAGGTGGCTGCTTGGGACCCAGGGCTAGTCTCTCTGTCAAAGTTCTGTGCATCAGCTTCGCAGCTGTTCTCTCTAAGCGGGTCCCAAAGGCTTTTTGGAAGACTTTCCTTCGAGGGTCAGAAAGAGCAAATGAGCCGACAGGCCCACGGGGATGCCAGTTCTCTCCAGCAACACCGCGAGCAGCCTCAGACACTTGGGTTCTCTTTGGTACATGAAAGAACACTATGCTTGGAAGCTTCTTCCAATCCAGTTTGAGAGCCGCACTTCCACTGCCTCCTAGGATTCCAAGTGGTGCCTTGCCGTCACAATTTCCAGTTCTTAGGCCTATGACGGCAGAGTGTCTGGCAGTTCTCAGAGAGGCCTTAGGAATGCAGGCTTTTTGGCTCCTTCCACTGACAAACCAGCTCCTCCAGATCCTCTGTCGTTAGGCATTTCATGTCAGAATATCTCTGGGCGCCCTCATTCCTCCTCCACGAAGTAAGACACAAACGGACTTGCCCTAAAGGGAGGAAGCCTTCTGAGTCCGGCAGAGAGGCAGTCTCTCCCACTCAGCATTCCCCCATGGCTGAGCCCAGGGTATGGGCCCGAGAGAGGGAGGAAGACAGCCGTGACCCCGAGCTTTTCCACAATGTAGTACAGGCCTCACCCTCAAGCTCACGTCAATCGCCGAGAGAAAACAGCAGGCCTCGGTCTGCTTTCCTGCGGCTAGGAAACCTTGCTTTCATTCCTTAGGTGGCACACTGGCTCAGGACTGCCCTGCCCGAAGCACTCACGGTGTGCAGCCCTATTTGTTGAGATCAGCCCTTCTGGCTCTCTCTCGGATGAAGCCACTGGAAAAGAGCCGTTCCTAATCTTCGGACCGTGGGAGCTTTCCCTAGTCTCCACCAGAACAGCACTCTGAGGAGCTGCTGACGTTTGGTAGCAAAATCTCCTCTTCTGAAGAGAAACATTTCGCTGTAAGTGGGTTCCATCAGCCTTGCCATATTTTCTCAGCTGGCTATGATGGAGGGCAGTCAGTTGGCAGACTCACCTGAGGCCCTCCTTCCCAGACTGTGATACACACAGACCCGCCGCCTGCTTCAGCCCAAAGGGACGGCTTATGGTAAGGTCAAAACCCTGTGTTGGAAAGCTCCTGCCTAAGCCTCGCCCAAGCACAAGCATACTGGTCATTGGTCAAAGACTTTCCCCACAAGTTGAACATGTTTGCTCCCCTCTCGCCTCCGAAGGCCGAGTTTACCTAGCTAGGACTCAGACTTCAGGAAAGGTTCTCAGGGTGCTGGTGACTGCAAGTTGTTTCACCAGGCAGCCCAAATCGGGTACAGCCGCTTGCATTTTCCAGGGGCACGGCGCAAATGGTGTCACCTAACGCGCCTCCAGCCTGGGAGGGGCAACATACACTCTCTGAATGGGAAACAAGCCCATGCCTTCAGTGGGAAAGGCCGCTATGCCTCTTTGCTTCGGCAGCCCAGGGATAGCGTCAGCTCTGAAATGCCTCCAAAGGAGCAGACTCAGAGAACCTTTGAACCACAGAGCAGGTGCGGCCCAGAACAAGGACTGCTCTTGGGCTGAGAACACCCACTGCCCAGCGCCTCTTTTGGCTACACACGTGTAGTGGGAGGGTGTTGAATTCTGCTGCGTGATAACTTCTCCGGGCCACGTAGTGTGAGCGCAGGTAGAGTGGCCCTCCATCTCCTCCCAGTGTCCTGCGTAAGTTGTACAAGGCCAACTCCCTGCTTGAATCCCTGGGTGGGGTACGTACTCTCCAGAGATAGGTGGCTGCTTGGGACCCAGGGCTAGTCTCTCTGTCAAAGTTCTGTGCATCAGCTTCGCAGCTGTTCTCTCTAAGCGGGTCCCAAAGGCTTTTTGGAAGACTTTCCTTCGAGGGTCAGAAAGAGCAAATGAGCCGACAGGCCCACGGGGATGCCAGTTCTCTCCAGCAACACCGCGAGCAGCCTCAGACACTTGGGTTCTCTTTGGTACATGAAAGAACACTATGCTTGGAAGCTTCTTCCAATCCAGTTTGAGAGCCGCACTTCCACTGCCTCCTAGGATTCCAAGTGGTGCCTTGCCGTCACAATTTCCAGTTCTTAGGCCTATGACGGCAGAGTGTCTGGCAGTTCTCAGAGAGGCCTTAGGAATGCAGGCTTTTTGGCTCCTTCCACTGACAAACCAGCTCCTCCAGATCCTCTGTCGTTAGGCATTTCATGTCAGAATATCTCTGGGCGCCCTCATTCCTCCTCCACGAAGTAAGACACAAACGGACTTGCCCTAAAGGGAGGAAGCCTTCTGAGTCCGGCAGAGAGGCAGTCTCTCCCACTCAGCATTCCCCCATGGCTGAGCCCAGGGTATGGGCCCGAGAGAGGGAGGAAGACAGCCGTGACCCCGAGCTTTTCCACAATGTAGTACAGGCCTCACCCTCAAGCTCACGTCAATCGCCTAGAGAAAACAGCAGGCCTCGGTCTGCTTTCCTGCGGCTAGGAAACCTTGCTTTCATTCCTTAGGTGGCACACTGGCTCAGGACTGCCCTGCCCGAAGCACTCACGGTGTGCAGCCCTATTTGTTGAGATCAGCCCTTCTGGCTCTCTCTCGGATGAAGCCACTGGAAAAGAGCCGTTCCTAATCTTCGGACCGTGGGAGCTTTCCCTAGTCTCCACCAGAACAGCACTCTGAGGAGCTGCTGACGTTTGGTAGCAAAATCTCCTCTTCTGAAGAGAAACATTTCGCTGTAAGTGGGTTCCATCAGCCTTGCCATATTTTCTCAGCTGGCTATGATGGAGGGCAGTCAGTTGGCAGACTCACCTGAGGCCCTCCTTCCCAGACTGTGATACACACAGACCCGCCGCCTGCTTCAGCCCAAAGGGACGGCTTATGGTAAGGTCAAAACCCTGTGTTGGAAAGCTCCTGCCTAAGCCTCGCCCAAGCACAAGCATACTGGTCATTGGTCAAAGACTTTCCCCACAAGTTGAACATGTTTGCTCCCCTCTCGCCTCCGAAGGCCGAGTTTACCTAGCTAGGACTCAGACTTCAGGAAAGGTTCTCAGGGTGCTGGTGACTGCAAGTTGTTTCACCAGGCAGCCCAAATCGGGTACAGCCACTTGCATTTTCCAGGGGCACGGCGCAAATGGTGTCACCTAACGCGCCTCCAGCCTGGGAGGGGCAACATACACTCTCTGAATGGGAAACAAGCCCATGCCTTCAGTGGGAAAGGCCGCTATGCCTCTTTGCTTCGGCAGCCCAGGGATAGCGTCAGCTCTGAAATGCCTCCAAAGGAGCAGACTCAGAGAACCTTTGAACCACAGAGCAGGTGCGGCCCAGAACAAGGACTGCTCTTGGGCTGAGAACACCCACTGCCCAGCGCCTCTTTTGGCTACACACGTGTAGTGGGAGGGTGTTGAATTCTGCTGCGTGATAACTTCTCCGGGCCACGTAGTGTGAGCGCAGGTAGAGTGGCCCTCCATCTCCTCCCAGTGTCCTGCGTAAGTTGTACAAGGCCAACTCCCTGCTTGAATCCCTGGGTGGGGTACGTACTCTCCAGAGATAGGTGGCTGCTTGGGACCCAGGGCTAGTCTCTCTGTCAAAGTTCTGTGCATCAGCTTCGCAGCTGTTCTCTCTAAGCGGGTCCCAAAGGCTTTTTGGAAGACTTTCCTTCGAGGGTCAGAAAGAGCAAATGAGCCGACAGGCCCACGGGGATGCCAGTTCTCTCCAGCAACACCGCGAGCAGCCTCAGACACTTGGGTTCTCTTTGGTACATGAAAGAACACTATGCTTGGAAGCTTCTTCCAATCCAGTTTGAGAGCCGCACTTCCACTGCCTCCTAGGATTCCAAGTGGTGCCTTGCCGTCACAATTTCCAGTTCTTAGGCCTATGACGGCAGAGTGTCTGGCAGTTCTCAGAGAGGCCTTAGGAATGCAGGCTTTTTGGCTCCTTCCACTGACAAACCAGCTCCTCCAGATCCTCTGTCGTTAGGCATTTCATGTCAGAATATCTCTGGGCGCCCTCATTCCTCCTCCACGAAGTAAGACACAAACGGACTTGCCCTAAAGGGAGGAAGCCTTCTGAGTCCGGCAGAGAGGCAGTCTCTCCCACTCAGCATTCCCCCATGGCTGAGCCCAGGGTATGGGCCCGAGAGAGGGAGGAAGACAGCCGTGACGCCGAGCTTTTCCACAATGTAGTACAGGCCTCACCCTCAAGCTCACGTCAATCGCCGAGAGAAAACAGCAGGCCTCGGTCTGCTTTCCTGCGGCTAGGATACTTTGCTTTCATTCCTTAGGTGGCACACTGGCTCAGGACTGCCCTGCCCGAAGCACTCACGGTGTGCAGCCCTATTTGTTGAGATCAGCCCTTCTGGCTCTCTCTCGGATGAAGCCACTGGAAAAGAGCCGTTCCTAATCTTCGGACCGTGGGAGCTTTCCCTAGTCTCCACCAGAACAGCACTCTGAGGAGCTGCTGACGTTTGGTAGCAAAATCTCCTCTTCTGAAGAGAAACATTTCGCTGTAAGTGGGTTCCATCAGCCTTGCCATATTTTCTCAGCTGGCTATGATGGAGGGCAGTCAGTTGGCAGACTCACCTGAGGCCCTCCTTCCCAGACTGTGATACACACAGACCCGCCGCCTGCTTCAGCCCAAAGGGACGGCTTATGGTAAGGTCAAAACCCTGTGTTGGAAAGCTCCTGCCTAAGCCTCGCCCAAGCACAAGCATACTGGTCATTGGTCAAAGACTTTCCCCACAAGTTGAACATGTTTGCTCCCCTCTCGCCTCCGAAGGCCGAGTTTACCTAGCTAGGACTCAGACTTCAGGAAAGGTTCTCAGGGTGCTGGTGACTGCAAGTTGTTTCACCAGGCAGCCCAAATCGGGTACAGCCACTTGCATTTTCCAGGGGCACGGCGCAAATGGTGTCACCTAACGCGCCTCCAGCCTGGGAGGGGCAACATACACTCTCTGAATGGGAAACAAGCCCATGCCTTCAGTGGGAAAGGCCGCTATGCCTCTTTGCTTCGGCAGCCCAGGGATAGCGTCAGCTCTGAAATGCCTCCAAAGGAGCAGACTCAGAGAACCTTTGAACCACAGAGCAGGTGCGGCCCAGAACAAGGACTGCTCTTGGGCTGAGAACACCCACTGCCCAGCGCCTCTTTTGGCTACACACGTGTAGTGGGAGGGTGTTGAATTCTGCTGCGTGATAACTTCTCCGGGCCACGTAGTGTGAGCGCAGGTAGAGTGGCCCTCCATCTCCTCCCAGTGTCCTGCGTAAGTTGTACAAGGCCAACTCCCTGCTTGAATCCCTGGGTGGGGTACGTACTCTCCAGAGATAGGTGGCTGCTTGGGACCCAGGGCTAGTCTCTCTGTCAAAGTTGTGTGCATCAGCTTCGCAGCTGTTCTCTCTAAGCGGGTCCCAAAGGCTTTTTGGAAGACTTTCCTTCGAGGGTCAGAAAGAGCAAATGAGCCGACAGGCCCACGGGGATGCCAGTTCTCTCCAGCAACACCGCGAGCAGCCTCAGACACTTGGGTTCTCTTTGGTACATGAAAGAACACTATGCTTGGAAGCTTCTTCCAATCCAGTTTGAGAGCCGCACTTCCACTGCCTCCTAGGATTCCAAGTGGTGCCTTGCCGTCACAATTTCCAGTTCTTAGGCCTATGACGGCAGAGTGTCTGGCAGTTCTCAGAGAGGCCTTAGGAATGCAGGCTTTTTGGCTCCTTCCACTGACAAACCAGCTCCTCCAGATCCTCTGTCGTTAGGCATTTCATGTCAGAATATCTCTGGGCGCCCTCATTCCTCCTCCACGAAGTAAGACACAAACGGACTTGCCCTAAAGGGAGGAAGCCTTCTGAGTCCGGCAGAGAGGCAGTCTCTCCCACTCAGCATTCCCCCATGGCTGAGCCCAGGGTATGGGCCCGAGAGAGGGAGGAAGACAGCCGTGACCCCGAGCTTTTCCACAATGTAGTACAGGCCTCACCCTCAAGCTCACGTCAATCGCCTAGAGAAAACAGCAGGCCTCGGTCTGCTTTCCTGCGGCTAGGAAACTTTGCTTTCATTCCTTAGGTGGCACACTGGCTCAGGACTGCCCTGCCCGAAGCACTCACGGTGTGCAGCCCTATTTGTTGAGATCAGCCCTTCTGGCTCTCTCTCGGATGAAGCCACTGGAAAAGAGCCGTTCCTAATCTTCGGACCGTGGGAGCTTTCCCTAGTCTACACCAGAACAGCACTCTGAGGAGCTGCTGACGTTTGGTAGCAAAATCTCCTCTTCTGAAGAGAAACATTTCGCTGTAAGTGGGTTCCATCAGCCTTGCCATATTTTCTCAGCTGGCTATGATGGAGGGCAGTCAGTTGGCAGACTCACCTGAGGCCCTCCTTCCCAGACTGTGATACACACAGACCCGCCGCCTGCTTCAGCCCAAAGGGACGGCTTATGGTAAGGTCAAAACCCTGTGTTGGAAAGCTCCTGCCTAAGCCTCGCCCAAGCACAAGCATACTGGTCATTGGTCAAAGACTTTCCCCACAAGTTGAACATGTTTGCTCCCCTCTCGCCTCCGAAGGCCGAGTTTACCTAGCTAGGACTCAGACTTCAGGAAAGGTTCTCAGGGTGCTGGTGACTGCAAGTTGTTTCACCAGGCAGCCCAAATCGGGTACAGCCGCTTGCATTTTCCAGGGGCACGGCGCAAATGGTGTCACCTAACGCGCCTCCAGCCTGGGAGGGGCAACATACACTCTCTGAATGGGAAACAAGCCCATGCCTTCAGTGGGAAAGGCCGCTATGCCTCTTTGCTTCGGCAGCCCAGGGATAGCGTCAGCTCTGAAATGCCTCCAAAGGAGCAGACTCAGAGAACCTTTGAACCACAGAGCAGGTGCGGCCCAGAACAAGGACTGCTCTTGGGCTGAGAACACCCACTGCCCAGCGCCTCTTTTGGCTACACACGTGTAGTGGGAGGGTGTTGAATTCTGCTGCGTGATAACTTCTCCGGGCCACGTAGTGTGAGCGCAGGTAGAGTGGCCCTCCATCTCCTCCCAGTGTCCTGCGTAAGTTGTACAAGGCCAACTCCCTGCTTGAATCCCTGGGTGGGGTACGTACTCTCCAGAGATAGGTGGCTGCTTGGGACCCAGGGCTAGTCTCTCTGTCAAAGTTCTGTGCATCAGCTTCGCAGCTGTTCTCTCTAAGCGGGTCCCAAAGGCTTTTTGGAAGACTTTCCTTCGAGGGTCAGAAAGAGCAAATGAGCCGACAGGCCCACGGGGATGCCAGTTCTCTCCAGCAACACCGCGAGCAGCCTCAGACACTTGGGTTCTCTTTGGTACATGAAAGAACACTATGCTTGGAAGCTTCTTCCAATCCAGTTTGAGAGCCGCACTTCCACTGCCTCCTAGGATTCCAAGTGTTGCCTTGCCGTCACAATTTCCAGTTCTTAGGCCTATGACGGCAGAGTGTCTGGCAGTTCTCAGAGAGGCCTTAGGAATGCAGGCTTTTTGGCTCCTTCCACTGACAAACCAGCTCCTCCAGATCCTCTGTCGTTAGGCATTTCATGTCAGAATATCTCTGGGCGCCCTCATTCCTCCTCCACGAAGTAAGACACAAACGGACTTGCCCTAAAGGGAGGAAGCCTTCTGAGTCCGGCAGAGAGGCAGTCTCTCCCACTCAGCATTCCCCCATGGCTGAGCCCAGGGTATGGGCCCGAGAGAGGGAGGAAGACAGCCGTGACCCCGAGCTTTTCCACAATGTAGTACAGGCCTCACCCTCAAGCTCACGTCAATCGCCTAGAGAAAACAGCAGGCCTCGGTCTGCTTTCCTGCGGCTAGGAAACTTTGCTTTCATTCCTTAGGTGGCACACTGGCTCAGGACTGCCCTGCCCGAAGCACTCACGGTGTGCAGCCCTATTTGTTGAGATCAGCCCTTCTGGCTCTCTCTCGGATGAAGCCACTGGAAAAGAGCCGTTCCTAATCTTCGGACCGTGGGAGCTTTCCCTAGTCTACACCAGAACAGCACTCTGAGGAGCTGCTGACGTTTGGTAGCAAAATCTCCTCTTCTGAAGAGAAACATTTCGCTGTAAGTGGGTTCCATCAGCCTTGCCATATTTTCTCAGCTGGCTATGATGGAGGGCAGTCAGTTGGCAGACTCACCTGAGGCCCTCCTTCCCAGACTGTGATACACACAGACCCGCCGCCTGCTTCAGCCCAAAGGGACGGCTTATGGTAAGGTCAAAACCCTGTGTTGGAAAGCTCCTGCCTAAGCCTCGCCCAAGCACAAGCATACTGGTCATTGGTCAAAGACTTTCCCCACAAGTTGAACATGTTTGCTCCCCTCTCGCCTCCGAAGGCCGAGTTTACCTAGCTAGGACTCAGACTTCAGGAAAGGTTCTCAGGGTGCTGGTGACTGCAAGTTGTTTCACCAGGCAGCCCAAATCGGGTACAGCCGCTTGCATTTTCCAGGGGCACGGCGCAAATGGTGTCACCTAACGCGCCTCCAGCCTGGGAGGGGCAACATACACTCTCTGAATGGGAAACAAGCCCATGCCTTCAGTGGGAAAGGCCGCTATGCCTCTTTGCTTCGGCAGCCCAGGGATAGCGTCAGCTCTGAAATGCCTCCAAAGGAGCAGACTCAGAGAACCTTTGAACCACAGAGCAGGTGCGGCCCAGAACAAGGACTGCTCTTGGGCTGAGAACACCCACTGCCCAGCGCCTCTTTTGGCTACACACGTGTAGTGGGAGGGTGTTGAATTCTGCTGCGTGATAACTTCTCCGGGCCACGTAGTGTGAGCGCAGGTAGAGTGGCCCTCCATCTCCTCCCAGTGTCCTGCGTAAGTTGTACAAGGCCAACTCCCTGCTTGAATCCCTGGGTGGGGTACGTACTCTCCAGAGATAGGTGGCTGCTTGGGACCCAGGGCTAGTCTCTCTGTCAAAGTTGTGTGCATCAGCTTCGCAGCTGTTCTCTCTAAGCGGGTCCCAAAGGCTTTTTGGAAGACTTTCCTTCGAGGGTCAGAAAGAGCAAATGAGCCGACAGGCCCACGGGGATGCCAGTTCTCTCCAGCAACACCGCGAGCAGCCTCAGACACTTGGGTTCTCTTTGGTACATGAAAGAACACTATGCTTGGAAGCTTCTTCCAATCCAGTTTGAGAGCCGCACTTCCACTGCCTCCTAGGATTCCAAGTGTTGCCTTGCCGTCACAATTTCCAGTTCTTAGGCCTATGACGGCAGAGTGTCTGGCAGTTCTCAGAGAGGCCTTAGGAATGCAGGCTTTTTGGCTCCTTCCACTGACAAACCAGCTCCTCCAGATCCTCTGTCGTTAGGCATTTCATGTCAGAATATCTCTGGGCGCCCTCATTCCTCCTCCACGAAGTAAGACACAAACGGACTTGCCCTAAAGGGAGGAAGCCTTCTGAGTCCGGCAGAGAGGCAGTCTCTCCCACTCAGCATTCCCCCATGGCTGAGCCCAGGGTATGGGCCCGAGAGAGGGAGGAAGACAGCCGTGACGCCGAGCTTTTCCACAATGTAGTACAGGCCTCACCCTCAAGCTCACGTCAATCGCCGAGAGAAAACAGCAGGCCTCGGTCTGCTTTCCTGCGGCTAGGAAACTTTGCTTTCATTCCTTAGGTGGCACACTGGCTCAGGACTGCCCTGCCCGAAGCACTCACGGTGTGCAGCCCTATTTGTTGAGATCAGCCCTTCTGGCTCTCTCTCGGATGAAGCCACTGGAAAAGAGCCGTTCCTAATCTTCGGACCGTGGGAGCTTTCCCTAGTCTACACCAGAACAGCACTCTGAGGAGCTGCTGACGTTTGGTAGCAAAATCTCCTCTTCTGAAGAGAAACATTTCGCTGTAAGTGGGTTCCATCAGCCTTGCCATATTTTCTCAGCTGGCTATGATGGAGGGCAGTCAGTTGGCAGACTCACCTGAGGCCCTCCTTCCCAGACTGTGATACACACAGACCCGCCGCCTGCTTCAGCCCAAAGGGACGGCTTATGGTAAGGTCAAAACCCTGTGTTGGAAAGCTCCTGCCTAAGCCTCGCCCAAGCACAAGCATACTGGTCATTGGTCAAAGACTTTCCCCACAAGTTGAACATGTTTGCTCCCCTCTCGCCTCCGAAGGCCGAGTTTACCTAGCTAGGACTCAGACTTCAGGAAAGGTTCTCAGGGTGCTGGTGACTGCAAGTTGTTTCACCAGGCAGCCCAAATCGGGTACAGCCGCTTGCATTTTCCAGGGGCACGGCGCAAATGGTGTCACCTAACGCGCCTCCAGCCTGGGAGGGGCAACATACACTCTCTGAATGGGAAACAAGCCCATGCCTTCAGTGGGAAAGGCCGCTATGCCTCTTTGCTTCGGCAGCCCAGGGATAGCGTCAGCTCTGAAATGCCTCCAAAGGAGCAGACTCAGAGAACCTTTGAACCACAGAGCAGGTGCGGCCCAGAACAAGGACTGCTCTTGGGCTGAGAACACCCACTGCCCAGCGCCTCTTTTGGCTACACACGTGTAGTGGGAGGGTGTTGAATTCTGCTGCGTGATAACTTCTCCGGGCCACGTAGTGTGAGCGCAGGTAGAGTGGCCCTCCATCTCCTCCCAGTGTCCTGCGTAAGTTGTACAAGGCCAACTCCCTGCTTGAATCCCTGGGTGGGGTACGTACTCTCCAGAGATAGGTGGCTGCTTGGGACCCAGGGCTAGTCTCTCTGTCAAAGTTCTGTGCATCAGCTTCGCAGCTGTTCTCTCTAAGCGGGTCCCAAAGGCTTTTTGGAAGACTTTCCTTCGAGGGTCAGAAAGAGCAAATGAGCCGACAGGCCCACGGGGATGCCAGTTCTCTCCAGCAACACCGCGAGCAGCCTCAGACACTTGGGTTCTCTTTGGTACATGAAAGAACACTATGCTTGGAAGCTTCTTCCAATCCAGTTTGAGAGCCGCACTTCCACTGCCTCCTAGGATTCCAAGTGGTGCCTTGCCGTCACAATTTCCAGTTCTTAGGCCTATGACGGCAGAGTGTCTGGCAGTTCTCAGAGAGGCCTTAGGAATGCAGGCTTTTTGGCTCCTTCCACTGACAAACCAGCTCCTCCAGATCCTCTGTCGTTAGGCATTTCATGTCAGAATATCTCTGGGCGCCCTCATTCCTCCTCCACGAAGTAAGACACAAACGGACTTGCCCTAAAGGGAGGAAGCCTTCTGAGTCCGGCAGAGAGGCAGTCTCTCCCACTCAGCATTCCCCCATGGCTGAGCCCAGGGTATGGGCCCGAGAGAGGGAGGAAGACAGCCGTGACGCCGAGCTTTTCCACAATGTAGTACAGGCCTCACCCTCAAGCTCACGTCAATCGCCGAGAGAAAACAGCAGGCCTCGGTCTGCTTTCCTGCGGCTAGGAAACTTTGCTTTCATTCCTTAGGTGGCACACTGGCTCAGGACTGCCCTGCCCGAAGCACTCACGGTGTGCAGCCCTATTTGTTGAGATCAGCCCTTCTGGCTCTCTCTCGGATGAAGCCACTGGAAAAGAGCCGTTCCTAATCTTCGGACCGTGGGAGCTTTCCCTAGTCTACACCAGAACAGCACTCTGAGGAGCTGCTGACGTTTGGTAGCAAAATCTCCTCTTCTGAAGAGAAACATTTCGCTGTAAGTGGGTTCCATCAGCCTTGCCATATTTTCTCAGCTGGCTATGATGGAGGGCAGTCAGTTGGCAGACTCACCTGAGGCCCTCCTTCCCAGACTGTGATACACACAGACCCGCCGCCTGCTTCAGCCCAAAGGGACGGCTTATGGTAAGGTCAAAACCCTGTGTTGGAAAGCTCCTGCCTAAGCCTCGCCCAAGCACAAGCATACTGGTCATTGGTCAAAGACTTTCCCCACAAGTTGAACATGTTTGCTCCCCTCTCGCCTCCGAAGGCCGAGTTTACCTAGCTAGGACTCAGACTTCAGGAAAGGTTCTCAGGGTGCTGGTGACTGCAAGTTGTTTCACCAGGCAGCCCAAATCGGGTACAGCCACTTGCATTTTCCAGGGGCACGGCGCAAATGGTGTCACCTAACGCGCCTCCAGCCTGGGAGGGGCAACATACACTCTCTGAATGGGAAACAAGCCCATGCCTTCAGTGGGAAAGGCCGCTATGCCTCTTTGCTTCGGCAGCCCAGGGATAGCGTCAGCTCTGAAATGCCTCCAAAGGAGCAGACTCAGAGAACCTTTGAACCACAGAGCAGGTGCGGCCCAGAACAAGGACTGCTCTTGGGCTGAGAACACCCACTGCCCAGCGCCTCTTTTGGCTACACACGTGTAGTGGGAGGGTGTTGAATTCTGCTGCGTGATAACTTCTCCGGGCCACGTAGTGTGAGCGCAGGTAGAGTGGCCCTCCATCTCCTCCCAGTGTCCTGCGTAAGTTGTACAAGGCCAACTCCCTGCTTGAATCCCTGG
This sequence comes from Balaenoptera borealis, assembly GCF_965194805.1. NCBI lineage: Eukaryota > Metazoa > Chordata > Mammalia > Artiodactyla > Balaenopteridae > Balaenoptera > Balaenoptera borealis. The sequence continues at coordinate 25,969 of NW_028122897.1, forward strand.
GTGGGGTACGTACTCTCCAGAGATAGGTGGCTGCTTGGGACCCAGGGCTAGTCTCTCTGTCAAAGTTCTGTGCATCAGCTTCGCAGCTGTTCTCTCTAAGCGGGTCCCAAAGGCTTTTTGGAAGACTTTCCTTCGAGGGTCAGAAAGAGCAAATGAGCCGACAGGCCCACGGGGATGCCAGTTCTCTCCAGCAACACCGCGAGCAGCCTCAGACACTTGGGTTCTCTTTGGTACATGAAAGAACACTATGCTTGGAAGCTTCTTCCAATCCAGTTTGAGAGCCGCACTTCCACTGCCTCCTAGGATTCCAAGTGGTGCCTTGCCGTCACAATTTCCAGTTCTTAGGCCTATGACGGCAGAGTGTCTGGCAGTTCTCAGAGAGGCCTTAGGAATGCAGGCTTTTTGGCTCCTTCCACTGACAAACCAGCTCCTCCAGATCCTCTGTCGTTAGGCATTTCATGTCAGAATATCTCTGGGCGCCCTCATTCCTCCTCCACGAAGTAAGACACAAACGGACTTGCCCTAAAGGGAGGAAGCCTTCTGAGTCCGGCAGAGAGGCAGTCTCTCCCACTCAGCATTCCCCCATGGCTGAGCCCAGGGTATGGGCCCGAGAGAGGGAGGAAGACAGCCGTGACGCCGAGCTTTTCCACAATGTAGTACAGGCCTCACCCTCAAGCTCACGTCAATCGCCGAGAGAAAACAGCAGGCCTCGGTCTGCTTTCCTGCGGCTAGGAAACTTTGCTTTCATTCCTTAGGTGGCACACTGGCTCAGGACTGCCCTGCCCGAAGCACTCACGGTGTGCAGCCCTATTTGTTGAGATCAGCCCTTCTGGCTCTCTCTCGGATGAAGCCACTGGAAAAGAGCCGTTCCTAATCTTCGGACCGTGGGAGCTTTCCCTAGTCTACACCAGAACAGCACTCTGAGGAGCTGCTGACGTTTGGTAGCAAAATCTCCTCTTCTGAAGAGAAACATTTCGCTGTAAGTGGGTTCCATCAGCCTTGCCATATTTTCTCAGCTGGCTATGATGGAGGGCAGTCAGTTGGCAGACTCACCTGAGGCCCTCCTTCCCAGACTGTGATACACACAGACCCGCCGCCTGCTTCAGCCCAAAGGGACGGCTTATGGTAAGGTCAAAACCCTGTGTTGGAAAGCTCCTGCCTAAGCCTCGCCCAAGCACAAGCATACTGGTCATTGGTCAAAGACTTTCCCCACAAGTTGAACATGTTTGCTCCCCTCTCGCCTCCGAAGGCCGAGTTTACCTAGCTAGGACTCAGACTTCAGGAAAGGTTCTCAGGGTGCTGGTGACTGCAAGTTGTTTCACCAGGCAGCCCAAATCGGGTACAGCCGCTTGCATTTTCCAGGGGCACGGCGCAAATGGTGTCACCTAACGCGCCTCCAGCCTGGGAGGGGCAACATACACTCTCTGAATGGGAAACAAGCCCATGCCTTCAGTGGGAAAGGCCGCTATGCCTCTTTGCTTCGGCAGCCCAGGGATAGCGTCAGCTCTGAAATGCCTCCAAAGGAGCAGACTCAGAGAACCTTTGAACCACAGAGCAGGTGCGGCCCAGAACAAGGACTGCTCTTGGGCTGAGAACACCCACTGCCCAGCGCCTCTTTTGGCTACACACGTGTAGTGGGAGGGTGTTGAATTCTGCTGCGTGATAACTTCTCCGGGCCACGTAGTGTGAGCGCAGGTAGAGTGGCCCTCCATCTCCTCCCAGTGTCCTGCGTAAGTTGTACAAGGCCAACTCCCTGCTTGAATCCCTGGGTGGGGTACGTACTCTCCAGAGATAGGTGGCTGCTTGGGACCCAGGGCTAGTCTCTCTGTCAAAGTTCTGTGCATCAGCTTCGCAGCTGTTCTCTCTAAGCGGGTCCCAAAGGCTTTTTGGAAGACTTTCCTTCGAGGGTCAGAAAGAGCAAATGAGCCGACAGGCCCACGGGGATGCCAGTTCTCTCCAGCAACACCGCGAGCAGCCTCAGACACTTGGGTTCTCTTTGGTACATGAAAGAACACTATGCTTGGAAGCTTCTTCCAATCCAGTTTGAGAGCCGCACTTCCACTGCCTCCTAGGATTCCAAGTGGTGCCTTGCCGTCACAATTTCCAGTTCTTAGGCCTATGACGGCAGAGTGTCTGGCAGTTCTCAGAGAGGCCTTAGGAATGCAGGCTTTTTGGCTCCTTCCACTGACAAACCAGCTCCTCCAGATCCTCTGTCGTTAGGCATTTCATGTCAGAATATCTCTGGGCGCCCTCATTCCTCCTCCACGAAGTAAGACACAAACGGACTTGCCCTAAAGGGAGGAAGCCTTCTGAGTCCGGCAGAGAGGCAGTCTCTCCCACTCAGCATTCCCCCATGGCTGAGCCCAGGGTATGGGCCCGAGAGAGGGAGGAAGACAGCCGTGACGCCGAGCTTTTCCACAATGTAGTACAGGCCTCACCCTCAAGCTCACGTCAATCGCCGAGAGAAAACAGCAGGCCTCGGTCTGCTTTCCTGCGGCTAGGAAACTTTGCTTTCATTCCTTAGGTGGCACACTGGCTCAGGACTGCCCTGCCCGAAGCACTCACGGTGTGCAGCCCTATTTGTTGAGATCAGCCCTTCTGGCTCTCTCTCGGATGAAGCCACTGGAAAAGAGCCGTTCCTAATCTTCGGACCGTGGGAGCTTTCCCTAGTCTACACCAGAACAGCACTCTGAGGAGCTGCTGACGTTTGGTAGCAAAATCTCCTCTTCTGAAGAGAAACATTTCGCTGTAAGTGGGTTCCATCAGCCTTGCCATATTTTCTCAGCTGGCTATGATGGAGGGCAGTCAGTTGGCAGACTCACCTGAGGCCCTCCTTCCCAGACTGTGATACACACAGACCCGCCGCCTGCTTCAGCCCAAAGGGACGGCTTATGGTAAGGTCAAAACCCTGTGTTGGAAAGCTCCTGCCTAAGCCTCGCCCAAGCACAAGCATACTGGTCATTGGTCAAAGACTTTCCCCACAAGTTGAACATGTTTGCTCCCCTCTCGCCTCCGAAGGCCGAGTTTACCTAGCTAGGACTCAGACTTCAGGAAAGGTTCTCAGGGTGCTGGTGACTGCAAGTTGTTTCACCAGGCAGCCCAAATCGGGTACAGCCACTTGCATTTTCCAGGGGCACGGCGCAAATGGTGTCACCTAACGCGCCTCCAGCCTGGGAGGGGCAACATACACTCTCTGAATGGGAAACAAGCCCATGCCTTCAGTGGGAAAGGCCGCTATGCCTCTTTGCTTCGGCAGCCCAGGGATAGCGTCAGCTCTGAAATGCCTCCAAAGGAGCAGACTCAGAGAACCTTTGAACCACAGAGCAGGTGCGGCCCAGAACAAGGACTGCTCTTGGGCTGAGAACACCCACTGCCCAGCGCCTCTTTTGGCTACACACGTGTAGTGGGAGGGTGTTGAATTCTGCTGCGTGATAACTTCTCCGGGCCACGTAGTGTGAGCGCAGGTAGAGTGGCCCTCCATCTCCTCCCAGTGTCCTGCGTAAGTTGTACAAGGCCAACTCCCTGCTTGAATCCCTGGGTGGGGTACGTACTCTCCAGAGATAGGTGGCTGCTTGGGACCCAGGGCTAGTCTCTCTGTCAAAGTTCTGTGCATCAGCTTGGCAGCTGTTCTCTCTAAGCGGGTCCCAAAGGCTTTTTGGAAGACTTTCCTTCGAGGGTCAGAAAGAGCAAATGAGCCGACAGGCCCACGGGGATGCCAGTTCTCTCCAGCAACACCGCGAGCAGCCTCAGACACTTGGGTTCTCTTTGGTACATGAAAGAACACTATGCTTGGAAGCTTCTTCCAATCCAGTTTGAGAGCCGCACTTCCACTGCCTCCTAGGATTCCAAGTGTTGCCTTGCCGTCACAATTTCCAGTTCTTAGGCCTATGACGGCAGAGTGTCTGGCAGTTCTCAGAGAGGCCTTAGGAATGCAGGCTTTTTGGCTCCTTCCACTGACAAACCAGCTCCTCCAGATCCTCTGTCGTTAGGCATTTCATGTCAGAATATCTCTGGGCGCCCTCATTCCTCCTCCACGAAGTAAGACACAAACGGACTTGCCCTAAAGGGAGGAAGCCTTCTGAGTCCGGCAGAGAGGCAGTCTCTCCCACTCAGCATTCCCCCATGGCTGAGCCCAGGGTATGGGCCCGAGAGAGGGAGGAAGACAGCCGTGACGCCGAGCTTTTCCACAATGTAGTACAGGCCTCACCCTCAAGCTCACGTCAATCGCCGAGAGAAAACAGCAGGCCTCGGTCTGCTTTCCTGCGGCTAGGAAACTTTGCTTTCATTCCTTAGGTGGCACACTGGCTCAGGACTGCCCTGCCCGAAGCACTCACGGTGTGCAGCCCTATTTGTTGAGATCAGCCCTTCTGGCTCTCTCTCGGATGAAGCCACTGGAAAAGAGCCGTTCCTAATCTTCGGACCGTGGGAGCTTTCCCTAGTCTACACCAGAACAGCACTCTGAGGAGCTGCTGACGTTTGGTAGCAAAATCTCCTCTTCTGAAGAGAAACATTTCGCTGTAAGTGGGTTCCATCAGCCTTGCCATATTTTCTCAGCTGGCTATGATGGAGGGCAGTCAGTTGGCAGACTCACCTGAGGCCCTCCTTCCCAGACTGTGATACACACAGACCCGCCGCCTGCTTCAGCCCAAAGGGACGGCTTATGGTAAGGTCAAAACCCTGTGTTGGAAAGCTCCTGCCTAAGCCTCGCCCAAGCACAAGCATACTGGTCATTGGTCAAAGACTTTCCCCACAAGTTGAACATGTTTGCTCCCCTCTCGCCTCCGAAGGCCGAGTTTACCTAGCTAGGACTCAGACTTCAGGAAAGGTTCTCAGGGTGCTGGTGACTGCAAGTTGTTTCACCAGGCAGCCCAAATCGGGTACAGCCGCTTGCATTTTCCAGGGGCACGGCGCAAATGGTGTCACCTAACGCGCCTCCAGCCTGGGAGGGGCAACATACACTCTCTGAATGGGAAACAAGCCCATGCCTTCAGTGGGAAAGGCCGCTATGCCTCTTTGCTTCGGCAGCCCAGGGATAGCGTCAGCTCTGAAATGCCTCCAAAGGAGCAGACTCAGAGAACCTTTGAACCACAGAGCAGGTGCGGCCCAGAACAAGGACTGCTCTTGGGCTGAGAACACCCACTGCCCAGCGCCTCTTTTGGCTACACACGTGTAGTGGGAGGGTGTTGAATTCTGCTGCGTGATAACTTCTCCGGGCCACGTAGTGTGAGCGCAGGTAGAGTGGCCCTCCATCTCCTCCCAGTGTCCTGCGTAAGTTGTACAAGGCCAACTCCCTGCTTGAATCCCTGGGTGGGGTACGTACTCTCCAGAGATAGGTGGCTGCTTGGGACCCAGGGCTAGTCTCTCTGTCAAAGTTCTGTGCATCAGCTTCGCAGCTGTTCTCTCTAAGCGGGTCCCAAAGGCTTTTTGGAAGACTTTCCTTCGAGGGTCAGAAAGAGCAAATGAGCCGACAGGCCCACGGGGATGCCAGTTCTCTCCAGCAACACCGCGAGCAGCCTCAGACACTTGGGTTCTCTTTGGTACATGAAAGAACACTATGCTTGGAAGCTTCTTCCAATCCAGTTTGAGAGCCGCACTTCCACTGCCTCCTAGGATTCCAAGTGGTGCCTTGCCGTCACAATTTCCAGTTCTTAGGCCTATGACGGCAGAGTGTCTGGCAGTTCTCAGAGAGGCCTTAGGAATGCAGGCTTTTTGGCTCCTTCCACTGACAAACCAGCTCCTCCAGATCCTCTGTCGTTAGGCATTTCATGTCAGAATATCTCTGGGCGCCCTCATTCCTCCTCCACGAAGTAAGACACAAACGGACTTGCCCTAAAGGGAGGAAGCCTTCTGAGTCCGGCAGAGAGGCAGTCTCTCCCACTCAGCATTCCCCCATGGCTGAGCCCAGGGTATGGGCCCGAGAGAGGGAGGAAGACAGCCGTGACGCCGAGCTTTTCCACAATGTAGTACAGGCCTCACCCTCAAGCTCACGTCAATCGCCGAGAGAAAACAGCAGGCCTCGGTCTGCTTTCCTGCGGCTAGGAAACTTTGCTTTCATTCCTTAGGTGGCACACTGGCTCAGGACTGCCCTGCCCGAAGCACTCACGGTGTGCAGCCCTATTTGTTGAGATCAGCCCTTCTGGCTCTCTCTCGGATGAAGCCACTGGAAAAGAGCCGTTCCTAATCTTCGGACCGTGGGAGCTTTCCCTAGTCTACACCAGAACAGCACTCTGAGGAGCTGCTGACGTTTGGTAGCAAAATCTCCTCTTCTGAAGAGAAACATTTCGCTGTAAGTGGGTTCCATCAGCCTTGCCATATTTTCTCAGCTGGCTATGATGGAGGGCAGTCAGTTGGCAGACTCACCTGAGGCCCTCCTTCCCAGACTGTGATACACACAGACCCGCCGCCTGCTTCAGCCCAAAGGGACGGCTTATGGTAAGGTCAAAACCCTGTGTTGGAAAGCTCCTGCCTAAGCCTCGCCCAAGCACAAGCATACTGGTCATTGGTCAAAGACTTTCCCCACAAGTTGAACATGTTTGCTCCCCTCTCGCCTCCGAAGGCCGAGTTTACCTAGCTAGGACTCAGACTTCAGGAAAGGTTCTCAGGGTGCTGGTGACTGCAAGTTGTTTCACCAGGCAGCCCAAATCGGGTACAGCCACTTGCATTTTCCAGGGGCACGGCGCAAATGGTGTCACCTAACGCGCCTCCAGCCTGGGAGGGGCAACATACACTCTCTGAATGGGAAACAAGCCCATGCCTTCAGTGGGAAAGGCCGCTATGCCTCTTTGCTTCGGCAGCCCAGGGATAGCGTCAGCTCTGAAATGCCTCCAAAGGAGCAGACTCAGAGAACCTTTGAACCACAGAGCAGGTGCGGCCCAGAACAAGGACTGCTCTTGGGCTGAGAACACCCACTGCCCAGCGCCTCTTTTGGCTACACACGTGTAGTGGGAGGGTGTTGAATTCTGCTGCGTGATAACTTCTCCGGGCCACGTAGTGTGAGCGCAGGTAGAGTGGCCCTCCATCTCCTCCCAGTGTCCTGCGTAAGTTGTACAAGGCCAACTCCCTGCTTGAATCCCTGGGTGGGGTACGTACTCTCCAGAGATAGGTGGCTGCTTGGGACCCAGGGCTAGTCTCTCTGTCAAAGTTCTGTGCATCAGCTTCGCAGCTGTTCTCTCTAAGCGGGTCCCAAAGGCTTTTTGGAAGACTTTCCTTCGAGGGTCAGAAAGAGCAAATGAGCCGACAGGCCCACGGGGATGCCAGTTCTCTCCAGCAACACCGCGAGCAGCCTCAGACACTTGGGTTCTCTTTGGTACATGAAAGAACACTATGCTTGGAAGCTTCTTCCAATCCAGTTTGAGAGCCGCACTTCCACTGCCTCCTAGGATTCCAAGTGGTGCCTTGCCGTCACAATTTCCAGTTCTTAGGCCTATGACGGCAGAGTGTCTGGCAGTTCTCAGAGAGGCCTTAGGAATGCAGGCTTTTTGGCTCCTTCCACTGACAAACCAGCTCCTCCAGATCCTCTGTCGTTAGGCATTTCATGTCAGAATATCTCTGGGCGCCCTCATTCCTCCTCCACGAAGTAAGACACAAACGGACTTGCCCTAAAGGGAGGAAGCCTTCTGAGTCCGGCAGAGAGGCAGTCTCTCCCACTCAGCATTCCCCCATGGCTGAGCCCAGGGTATGGGCCCGAGAGAGGGAGGAAGACAGCCGTGACGCCGAGCTTTTCCACAATGTAGTACAGGCCTCACCCTCAAGCTCACGTCAATCGCCGAGAGAAAACAGCAGGCCTCGGTCTGCTTTCCTGCGGCTAGGAAACTTTGCTTTCATTCCTTAGGTGGCACACTGGCTCAGGACTGCCCTGCCCGAAGCACTCACGGTGTGCAGCCCTATTTGTTGAGATCAGCCCTTCTGGCTCTCTCTCGGATGAAGCCACTGGAAAAGAGCCGTTCCTAATCTTCGGACCGTGGGAGCTTTCCCTAGTCTACACCAGAACAGCACTCTGAGGAGCTGCTGACGTTTGGTAGCAAAATCTCCTCTTCTGAAGAGAAACATTTCGCTGTAAGTGGGTTCCATCAGCCTTGCCATATTTTCTCAGCTGGCTATGATGGAGGGCAGTCAGTTGGCAGACTCACCTGAGGCCCTCCTTCCCAGACTGTGATACACACAGACCCGCCGCCTGCTTCAGCCCAAAGGGACGGCTTATGGTAAGGTCAAAACCCTGTGTTGGAAAGCTCCTGCCTAAGCCTCGCCCAAGCACAAGCATACTGGTCATTGGTCAAAGACTTTCCCCACAAGTTGAACATGTTTGCTCCCCTCTCGCCTCCGAAGGCCGAGTTTACCTAGCTAGGACTCAGACTTCAGGAAAGGTTCTCAGGGTGCTGGTGACTGCAAGTTGTTTCACCAGGCAGCCCAAATCGGGTACAGCCGCTTGCATTTTCCAGGGGCACGGCGCAAATGGTGTCACCTAACGCGCCTCCAGCCTGGGAGGGGCAACATACACTCTCTGAATGGGAAACAAGCCCATGCCTTCAGTGGGAAAGGCCGCTATGCCTCTTTGCTTCGGCAGCCCAGGGATAGCGTCAGCTCTGAAATGCCTCCAAAGGAGCAGACTCAGAGAACCTTTGAACCACAGAGCAGGTGCGGCCCAGAACAAGGACTGCTCTTGGGCTGAGAACACCCACTGCCCAGCGCCTCTTTTGGCTACACACGTGTAGTGGGAGGGTGTTGAATTCTGCTGCGTGATAACTTCTCCGGGCCACGTAGTGTGAGCGCAGGTAGAGTGGCCCTCCATCTCCTCCCAGTGTCCTGCGTAAGTTGTACAAGGCCAACTCCCTGCTTGAATCCCTGGGTGGGGTACGTACTCTCCAGAGATAGGTGGCTGCTTGGGACCCAGGGCTAGTCTCTCTGTCAAAGTTCTGTGCATCAGCTTCGCAGCTGTTCTCTCTAAGCGGGTCCCAAAGGCTTTTTGGAAGACTTTCCTTCGAGGGTCAGAAAGAGCAAATGAGCCGACAGGCCCACGGGGATGCCAGTTCTCTCCAGCAACACCGCGAGCAGCCTCAGACACTTGGGTTCTCTTTGGTACATGAAAGAACACTATGCTTGGAAGCTTCTTCCAATCCAGTTTGAGAGCCGCACTTCCACTGCCTCCTAGGATTCCAAGTGGTGCCTTGCCGTCACAATTTCCAGTTCTTAGGCCTATGACGGCAGAGTGTCTGGCAGTTCTCAGAGAGGCCTTAGGAATGCAGGCTTTTTGGCTCCTTCCACTGACAAACCAGCTCCTCCAGATCCTCTGTCGTTAGGCATTTCATGTCAGAATATCTCTGGGCGCCCTCATTCCTCCTCCACGAAGTAAGACACAAACGGACTTGCCCTAAAGGGAGGAAGCCTTCTGAGTCCGGCAGAGAGGCAGTCTCTCCCACTCAGCATTCCCCCATGGCTGAGCCCAGGGTATGGGCCCGAGAGAGGGAGGAAGACAGCCGTGACCCCGAGCTTTTCCACAATGTAGTACAGGCCTCACCCTCAAGCTCACGTCAATCGCCTAGAGAAAACAGCAGGCCTCGGTCTGCTTTCCTGCGGCTAGGAAACTTTGCTTTCATTCCTTAGGTGGCACACTGGCTCAGGACTGCCCTGCCCGAAGCACTCACGGTGTGCAGCCCTATTTGTTGAGATCAGCCCTTCTGGCTCTCTCTCGGATGAAGCCACTGGAAAAGAGCCGTTCCTAATCTTCGGACCGTGGGAGCTTTCCCTAGTCTACACCAGAACAGCACTCTGAGGAGCTGCTGACGTTTGGTAGCAAAATCTCCTCTTCTGAAGAGAAACATTTCGCTGTAAGTGGGTTCCATCAGCCTTGCCATATTTTCTCAGCTGGCTATGATGGAGGGCAGTCAGTTGGCAGACTCACCTGAGGCCCTCCTTCCCAGACTGTGATACACACAGACCCGCCGCCTGCTTCAGCCCAAAGGGACGGCTTATGGTAAGGTCAAAACCCTGTGTTGGAAAGCTCCTGCCTAAGCCTCGCCCAAGCACAAGCATACTGGTCATTGGTCAAAGACTTTCCCCACAAGTTGAACATGTTTGCTCCCCTCTCGCCTCCGAAGGCCGAGTTTACCTAGCTAGGACTCAGACTTCAGGAAAGGTTCTCAGGGTGCTGGTGACTGCAAGTTGTTTCACCAGGCAGCCCAAATCGGGTACAGCCGCTTGCATTTTCCAGGGGCACGGCGCAAATGGTGTCACCTAACGCGCCTCCAGCCTGGGAGGGGCAACATACACTCTCTGAATGGGAAACAAGCCCATGCCTTCAGTGGGAAAGGCCGCTATGCCTCTTTGCTTCGGCAGCCCAGGGATAGCGTCAGCTCTGAAATGCCTCCAAAGGAGCAGACTCAGAGAACCTTTGAACCACAGAGCAGGTGCGGCCCAGAACAAGGACTGCTCTTGGGCTGAGAACACCCACTGCCCAGCGCCTCTTTTGGCTACACACGTGTAGTGGGAGGGTGTTGAATTCTGCTGCGTGATAACTTCTCCGGGCCACGTAGTGTGAGCGCAGGTAGAGTGGCCCTCCATCTCCTCCCAGTGTCCTGCGTAAGTTGTACAAGGCCAACTCCCTGCTTGAATCCCTGGGTGGGGTACGTACTCTCCAGAGATAGGTGGCTGCTTGGGACCCAGGGCTAGTCTCTCTGTCAAAGTTCTGTGCATCAGCTTCGCAGCTGTTCTCTCTAAGCGGGTCCCAAAGGCTTTTTGGAAGACTTTCCTTCGAGGGTCAGAAAGAGCAAATGAGCCGACAGGCCCACGGGGATGCCAGTTCTCTCCAGCAACACCGCGAGCAGCCTCAGACACTTGGGTTCTCTTTGGTACATGAAAGAACACTATGCTTGGAAGCTTCTTCCAATCCAGTTTGAGAGCCGCACTTCCACTGCCTCCTAGGATTCCAAGTGGTGCCTTGCCGTCACAATTTCCAGTTCTTAGGCCTATGACGGCAGAGTGTCTGGCAGTTCTCAGAGAGGCCTTAGGAATGCAGGCTTTTTGGCTCCTTCCACTGACAAACCAGCTCCTCCAGATCCTCTGTCGTTAGGCATTTCATGTCAGAATATCTCTGGGCGCCCTCATTCCTCCTCCACGAAGTAAGACACAAACGGACTTGCCCTAAAGGGAGGAAGCCTTCTGAGTCCGGCAGAGAGGCAGTCTCTCCCACTCAGCATTCCCCCATGGCTGAGCCCAGGGTATGGGCCCGAGAGAGGGAGGAAGACAGCCGTGACCCCGAGCTTTTCCACAATGTAGTACAGGCCTCACCCTCAAGCTCACGTCAATCGCCTAGAGAAAACAGCAGGCCTCGGTCTGCTTTCCTGCGGCTAGGAAACTTTGCTTTCATTCCTTAGGTGGCACACTGGCTCAGGACTGCCCTGCCCGAAGCACTCACGGTGTGCAGCCCTATTTGTTGAGATCAGCCCTTCTGGCTCTCTCTCGGATGAAGCCACTGGAAAAGAGCCGTTCCTAATCTTCGGACCGTGGGAGCTTTCCCTAGTCTACACCAGAACAGCACTCTGAGGAGCTGCTGACGTTTGGTAGCAAAATCTCCTCTTCTGAAGAGAAACATTTCGCTGTAAGTGGGTTCCATCAGCCTTGCCATATTTTCTCAGCTGGCTATGATGGAGGGCAGTCAGTTGGCAGACTCACCTGAGGCCCTCCTTCCCAGACTGTGATACACACAGACCCGCCGCCTGCTTCAGCCCAAAGGGACGGCTTATGGTAAGGTCAAAACCCTGTGTTGGAAAGCTCCTGCCTAAGCCTCGCCCAAGCACAAGCATACTGGTCATTGGTCAAAGACTTTCCCCACAAGTTGAACATGTTTGCTCCCCTCTCGCCTCCGAAGGCCGAGTTTACCTAGCTAGGACTCAGACTTCAGGAAAGGTTCTCAGGGTGCTGGTGACTGCAAGTTGTTTCACCAGGCAGCCCAAATCGGGTACAGCCACTTGCATTTTCCAGGGGCACGGCGCAAATGGTGTCACCTAACGCGCCTCCAGCCTGGGAGGGGCAACATACACTCTCTGAATGGGAAACAAGCCCATGCCTTCAGTGGGAAAGGCCGCTATGCCTCTTTGCTTCGGCAGCCCAGGGATAGCGTCAGCTCTGAAATGCCTCCAAAGGAGCAGACTCAGAGAACCTTTGAACCACAGAGCAGGTGCGGCCCAGAACAAGGACTGCTCTTGGGCTGAGAACACCCACTGCCCAGCGCCTCTTTTGGCTACACACGTGTAGTGGGAGGGTGTTGAATTCTGCTGCGTGATAACTTCTCCGGGCCACGTAGTGTGAGCGCAGGTAGAGTGGCCCTCCATCTCCTCCCAGTGTCCTGCGTAAGTTGTACAAGGCCAACTCCCTGCTTGAATCCCTGGGTGGGGTACGTACTCTCCAGAGATAGGTGGCTGCTTGGGACCCAGGGCTAGTCTCTCTGTCAAAGTTCTGTGCATCAGCTTCGCAGCTGTTCTCTCTAAGCGGGTCCCAAAGGCTTTTTGGAAGACTTTCCTTCGAGGGTCAGAAAGAGCAAATGAGCCGACAGGCCCACGGGGATGCCAGTTCTCTCCAGCAACACCGCGAGCAGCCTCAGACACTTGGGTTCTCTTTGGTACATGAAAGAACACTATGCTTGGAAGCTTCTTCCAATCCAGTTTGAGAGCCGCACTTCCACTGCCTCCTAGGATTCCAAGTGTTGCCTTGCCGTCACAATTTCCAGTTCTTAGGCCTATGACGGCAGAGTGTCTGGCAGTTCTCAGAGAGGCCTTAGGAATGCAGGCTTTTTGGCTCCTTCCACTGACAAACCAGCTCCTCCAGATCCTCTGTCGTTAGGCATTTCATGTCAGAATATCTCTGGGCGCCCTCATTCCTCCTCCACGAAGTAAGACACAAACGGACTTGCCCTAAAGGGAGGAAGCCTTCTGAGTCCGGCAGAGAGGCAGTCTCTCCCACTCAGCATTCCCCCATGGCTGAGCCCAGGGTATGGGCCCGAGAGAGGGAGGAAGACAGCCGTGACCCCGAGCTTTTCCACAATGTAGTACAGGCCTCACCCTCAAGCTCACGTCAATCGCCGAGAGAAAACAGCAGGCCTCGGTCTGCTTTCCTGCGGCTAGGAAACTTTGCTTTCATTCCTTAGGTGGCACACTGGCTCAGGACTGCCCTGCCCGAAGCACTCACGGTGTGCAGCCCTATTTGTTGAGATCAGCCCTTCTGGCTCTCTCTCGGATGAAGCCACTGGAAAAGAGCCGTTCCTAATCTTCGGACCGTGGGAGCTTTCCCTAGTCTACACCAGAACAGCACTCTGAGGAGCTGCTGACGTTTGGTAGCAAAATCTCCTCTTCTGAAGAGAAACATTTCGCTGTAAGTGGGTTCCATCAGCCTTGCCATATTTTCTCAGCTGGCTATGATGGAGGGCAGTCAGTTGGCAGACTCACCTGAGGCCCTCCTTCCCAGACTGTGATACACACAGACCCGCCGCCTGCTTCAGCCCAAAGGGACGGCTTATGGTAAGGTCAAAACCCTGTGTTGGAAAGCTCCTGCCTAAGCCTCGCCCAAGCACAAGCATACTGGTCATTGGTCAAAGACTTTCCCCACAAGTTGAACATGTTTGCTCCCCTCTCGCCTCCGAAGGCCGAGTTTACCTAGCTAGGACTCAGACTTCAGGAAAGGTTCTCAGGGTGCTGGTGACTGCAAGTTGTTTCACCAGGCAGCCCAAATCGGGTACAGCCACTTGCATTTTCCAGGGGCACGGCGCAAATGGTGTCACCTAACGCGCCTCCAGCCTGGGAGGGGCAACATACACTCTCTGAATGGGAAACAAGCCCATGCCTTCAGTGGGAAAGGCCGCTATGCCTCTTTGCTTCGGCAGCCCAGGGATAGCGTCAGCTCTGAAATGCCTCCAAAGGAGCAGACTCAGAGAACCTTTGAACCACAGAGCAGGTGCGGCCCAGAACAAGGACTGCTCTTGGGCTGAGAACACCCACTGCCCAGCGCCTCTTTTGGCTACACACGTGTAGTGGGAGGGTGTTGAATTCTGCTGCGTGATAACTTCTCCGGGCCACGTAGTGTGAGCGCAGGTAGAGTGGCCCTCCATCTCCTCCCAGTGTCCTGCGTAAGTTGTACAAGGCCAACTCCCTGCTTGAATCCCTGGGTGGGGTACGTACTCTCCAGAGATAGGTGGCTGCTTGGGACCCAGGGCTAGTCTCTCTGTCAAAGTTCTGTGCATCAGCTTCGCAGCTGTTCTCTCTAAGCGGGTCCCAAAGGCTTTTTGGAAGACTTTCCTTCGAGGGTCAGAAAGAGCAAATGAGCCGACAGGCCCACGGGGATGCCAGTTCTCTCCAGCAACACCGCGAGCAGCCTCAGACACTTGGGTTCTCTTTGGTACATGAAAGAACACTATGCTTGGAAGCTTCTTCCAATCCAGTTTGAGAGCCGCACTTCCACTGCCTCCTAGGATTCCAAGTGGTGCCTTGCCGTCACAATTTCCAGTTCTTAGGCCTATGACGGCAGAGTGTCTGGCAGTTCTCAGAGAGGCCTTAGGAATGCAGGCTTTTTGGCTCCTTCCACTGACAAACCAGCTCCTCCAGATCCTCTGTCGTTAGGCATTTCATGTCAGAATATCTCTGGGCGCCCTCATTCCTCCTCCACGAAGTAAGACACAAACGGACTTGCCCTAAAGGGAGGAAGCCTTCTGAGTCCGGCAGAGAGGCAGTCTCTCCCACTCAGCATTCCCCCATGGCTGAGCCCAGGGTATGGGCCCGAGAGAGGGAGGAAGACAGCCGTGACCCCGAGCTTTTCCACAATGTAGTACAGGCCTCACCCTCAAGCTCACGTCAATCGCCGAGAGAAAACAGCAGGCCTCGGTCTGCTTTCCTGCGGCTAGGAAACTTTGCTTTCATTCCTTAGGTGGCACACTGGCTCAGGACTGCCCTGCCCGAAGCACTCACGGTGTGCAGCCCTATTTGTTGAGATCAGCCCTTCTGGCTCTCTCTCGGATGAAGCCACTGGAAAAGAGCCGTTCCTAATCTTCGGACCGTGGGAGCTTTCCCTAGTCTACACCAGAACAGCACTCTGAGGAGCTGCTGACGTTTGGTAGCAAAATCTCCTCTTCTGAAGAGAAACATTTCGCTGTAAGTGGGTTCCATCAGCCTTGCCATATTTTCTCAGCTGGCTATGATGGAGGGCAGTCAGTTGGCAGACTCACCTGAGGCCCTCCTTCCCAGACTGTGATACACACAGACCCGCCGCCTGCTTCAGCCCAAAGGGACGGCTTATGGTAAGGTCAAAACCCTGTGTTGGAAAGCTCCTGCCTAAGCCTCGCCCAAGCACAAGCATACTGGTCATTGGTCAAAGACTTTCCCCACAAGTTGAACATGTTTGCTCCCCTCTCGCCTCCGAAGGCCGAGTTTACCTAGCTAGGACTCAGACTTCAGGAAAGGTTCTCAGGGTGCTGGTGACTGCAAGTTGTTTCACCAGGCAGCCCAAATCGGGTACAGCCACTTGCATTTTCCAGGGGCACGGCGCAAATGGTGTCACCTAACGCGCCTCCAGCCTGGGAGGGGCAACATACACTCTCTGAATGGGAAACAAGCCCATGCCTTCAGTGGGAAAGGCCGCTATGCCTCTTTGCTTCGGCAGCCCAGGGATAGCGTCAGCTCTGAAATGCCTCCAAAGGAGCAGACTCAGAGAACCTTTGAACCACAGAGCAGGTGCGGCCCAGAACAAGGACTGCTCTTGGGCTGAGAACACCCACTGCCCAGCGCCTCTTTTGGCTACACACGTGTAGTGGGAGGGTGTTGAATTCTGCTGCGTGATAACTTCTCCGGGCCACGTAGTGTGAGCGCAGGTAGAGTGGCCCTCCATCTCCTCCCAGTGTCCTGCGTAAGTTGTACAAGGCCAACTCCCTGCTTGAATCCCTGGGTGGGGTACGTACTCTCCAGAGATAGGTGGCTGCTTGGGACCCAGGGCTAGTCTCTCTGTCAAAGTTCTGTGCATCAGCTTCGCAGCTGTTCTCTCTAAGCGGGTCCCAAAGGCTTTTTGGAAGACTTTCCTTCGAGGGTCAGAAAGAGCAAATGAGCCGACAGGCCCACGGGGATGCCAGTTCTCTCCAGCAACACCGCGAGCAGCCTCAGACACTTGGGTTCTCTTTGGTACATGAAAGAACACTATGCTTGGAAGCTTCTTCCAATCCAGTTTGAGAGCCGCACTTCCACTGCCTCCTAGGATTCCAAGTGGTGCCTTGCCGTCACAATTTCCAGTTCTTAGGCCTATGACGGCAGAGTGTCTGGCAGTTCTCAGAGAGGCCTTAGGAATGCAGGCTTTTTGGCTCCTTCCACTGACAAACCAGCTCCTCCAGATCCTCTGTCGTTAGGCATTTCATGTCAGAATATCTCTGGGCGCCCTCATTCCTCCTCCACGAAGTAAGACACAAACGGACTTGCCCTAAAGGGAGGAAGCCTTCTGAGTCCGGCAGAGAGGCAGTCTCTCCCACTCAGCATTCCCCCATGGCTGAGCCCAGGGTATGGGCCCGAGAGAGGGAGGAAGACAGCCGTGACCCCGAGCTTTTCCACAATGTAGTACAGGCCTCACCCTCAAGCTCACGTCAATCGCCTAGAGAAAACAGCAGGCCTCGGTCTGCTTTCCTGCGGCTAGGAAACTTTGCTTTCATTCCTTAGGTGGCACACTGGCTCAGGACTGCCCTGCCCGAAGCACTCACGGTGTGCAGCCCTATTTGTTGAGATCAGCCCTTCTGGCTCTCTCTCGGATGAAGCCACTGGAAAAGAGCCGTTCCTAATCTTCGGACCGTGGGAGCTTTCCCTAGTCTACACCAGAACAGCACTCTGAGGAGCTGCTGACGTTTGGTAGCAAAATCTCCTCTTCTGAAGAGAAACATTTCGCTGTAAGTGGGTTCCATCAGCCTTGCCATATTTTCTCAGCTGGCTATGATGGAGGGCAGTCAGTTGGCAGACTCACCTGAGGCCCTCCTTCCCAGACTGTGATACACACAGACCCGCCGCCTGCTTCAGCCCAAAGGGACGGCTTATGGTAAGGTCAAAACCCTGTGTTGGAAAGCTCCTGCCTAAGCCTCGCCCAAGCACAAGCATACTGGTCATTGGTCAAAGACTTTCCCCACAAGTTGAACATGTTTGCTCCCCTCTCGCCTCCGAAGGCCGAGTTTACCTAGCTAGGACTCAGACTTCAGGAAAGGTTCTCAGGGTGCTGGTGACTGCAAGTTGTTTCACCAGGCAGCCCAAATCGGGTACAGCCACTTGCATTTTCCAGGGGCACGGCGCAAATGGTGTCACCTAACGCGCCTCCAGCCTGGGAGGGGCAACATACACTCTCTGAATGGGAAACAAGCCCATGCCTTCAGTGGGAAAGGCCGCTATGCCTCTTTGCTTCGGCAGCCCAGGGATAGCGTCAGCTCTGAAATGCCTCCAAAGGAGCAGACTCAGAGAACCTTTGAACCACAGAGCAGGTGCGGCCCAGAACAAGGACTGCTCTTGGGCTGAGAACACCCACTGCCCAGCGCCTCTTTTGGCTACACACGTGTAGTGGGAGGGTGTTGAATTCTGCTGCGTGATAACTTCTCCGGGCCACGTAGTGTGAGCGCAGGTAGAGTGGCCCTCCATCTCCTCCCAGTGTCCTGCGTAAGTTGTACAAGGCCAACTCCCTGCTTGAATCCCTGGGTGGGGTACGTACTCTCCAGAGATAGGTGGCTGCTTGGGACCCAGGGCTAGTCTCTCTGTCAAAGTTCTGTGCATCAGCTTCGCAGCTGTTCTCTCTAAGCGGGTCCCAAAGGCTTTTTGGAAGACTTTCCTTCGAGGGTCAGAAAGAGCAAATGAGCCGACAGGCCCACGGGGATGCCAGTTCTCTCCAGCAACACCGCGAGCAGCCTCAGACACTTGGGTTCTCTTTGGTACATGAAAGAACACTATGCTTGGAAGCTTCTTCCAATCCAGTTTGAGAGCCGCACTTCCACTGCCTCCTAGGATTCCAAGTGTTGCCTTGCCGTCACAATTTCCAGTTCTTAGGCCTATGACGGCAGAGTGTCTGGCAGTTCTCAGAGAGGCCTTAGGAATGCAGGCTTTTTGGCTCCTTCCACTGACAAACCAGCTCCTCCAGATCCTCTGTCGTTAGGCATTTCATGTCAGAATATCTCTGGGCGCCCTCATTCCTCCTCCACGAAGTAAGACACAAACGGACTTGCCCTAAAGGGAGGAAGCCTTCTGAGTCCGGCAGAGAGGCAGTCTCTCCCACTCAGCATTCCCCCATGGCTGAGCCCAGGGTATGGGCCCGAGAGAGGGAGGAAGACAGCCGTGACCCCGAGCTTTTCCACAATGTAGTACAGGCCTCACCCTCAAGCTCACGTCAATCGCCTAGAGAAAACAGCAGGCCTCGGTCTGCTTTCCTGCGGCTAGGAAACTTTGCTTTCATTCCTTAGGTGGCACACTGGCTCAGGACTGCCCTGCCCGAAGCACTCACGGTGTGCAGCCCTATTTGTTGAGATCAGCCCTTCTGGCTCTCTCTCGGATGAAGCCACTGGAAAAGAGCCGTTCCTAATCTTCGGACCGTGGGAGCTTTCCCTAGTCTCCACCAGAACAGCACTCTGAGGAGCTGCTGACGTTTGGTAGCAAAATCTCCTCTTCTGAAGAGAAACATTTCGCTGTAAGTGGGTTCCATCAGCCTTGCCATATTTTCTCAGCTGGCTATGATGGAGGGCAGTCAGTTGGCAGACTCACCTGAGGCCCTCCTTCCCAGACTGTGATACACACAGACCCGCCGCCTGCTTCAGCCCAAAGGGACGGCTTATGGTAAGGTCAAAACCCTGTGTTGGAAAGCTCCTGCCTAAGCCTCGCCCAAGCACAAGCATACTGGTCATTGGTCAAAGACTTTCCCCACAAGTTGAACATGTTTGCTCCCCTCTCGCCTCCGAAGGCCGAGTTTACCTAGCTAGGACTCAGACTTCAGGAAAGGTTCTCAGGGTGCTGGTGACTGCAAGTTGTTTCACCAGGCAGCCCAAATCGGGTACAGCCACTTGCATTTTCCAGGGGCACGGCGCAAATGGTGTCACCTAACGCGCCTCCAGCCTGGGAGGGGCAACATACACTCTCTGAATGGGAAACAAGCCCATGCCTTCAGTGTGAAAGGCCGCTATGCCTCTTTGCTTCGGCAGCCCAGGGATAGCGTCAGCTCTGAAATGCCTCCAAAGGAGCAGACTCAGAGAACCTTTGAACCACAGAGCAGGTGCGGCCCAGAACAAGGACTGCTCTTGGGCTGAGAACACCCACTGCCCAGCGCCTCTTTTGGCTACACACGTGTAGTGGGAGGGTGCTGAATTCTGCTGCGTGATAACTTCTCCGGGCCACGTAGTGTGAGCGCAGGTAGAGTGGCCCTCCATCTCCTCCCAGTGTCCTGCGTAAGTTGTACAAGGCCAACTCCCTGCTTGAATCCCTGGGTGGGGTACGTACTCTCCAGAGATAGGTGGCTGCTTGGGACCCAGGGCTAGTCTCTCTGTCAAAGTTCTGTGCATCAGCTTGGCAGCTGTTCTCTCTAAGCGGGTCCCAAAGGCTTTTTGGAAGACTTTCCTTCGAGGGTCAGAAAGAGCAAATGAGCCGACAGGCCCACGGGGATGCCAGTTCTCTCCAGCAACACCGCTAGCAGCCTCAGACACTTGGGTTCTCTTTGGTACATGAAAGAACACTATGCTTGGAAGCTTCTTCCAATCCAGTTTGAGAGCCGCACTTCCACTGCATCCTAGGATTCCAAGTGGTGCCTTGCCGTCACAATTTCCGGTTCTTAGGCCTATGACGGCAGAGTGTCTGGCAGTTCTCAGAGAGGCCTTAGGAATGCAGGCTTTTTGGCTCCTTCCACTGACAAACCAGCTCCTCCAGATCCTCTGTCGTTAGGCATTTCATGTCAGAATATCTCTGGGCGCCCTCATTCCTCCTCCACGAAGTAAGACACAAACGGACTTGCCCTAAAGGGAGGAAGCCTTCTGAGTCCGGCAGAGAGGCAGTCTCTCCCACTCAGCATTCCCCCATGGCTGAGCCCAGGGTATGGGCCCGAGAGAGGGAGGAAGACAGCCGTGACGCCGAGCTTTTCCACAATGTAGTACAGGCCTCACCCTCAAGCTCACGTCAATCGCCTAGAGAAAACAGCAGGCCTCGGTCTGCTTTCCTGCGGCTAGGAAACTTTGCTTTCATTCCTTAGGTGGCACACTGGCTCAGGACTGCCCTGCCCGAAGCACTCACGGTGTGCAGCCCTATTTGTTGAGATCAGCCCTTCTGGCTCTCTCTCGGATGAAGCCACTGGAAAAGAGCCGTTCCTAATCTTCGGACCGTGGGAGCTTTCCCTAGTCTCCACCAGAACAGCACTCTGAGGAGCTGCTGACGTTTGGTAGCAAAATCTCCTCTTCTGAAGAGAAACATTTCGCTGTAAGTGGGTTCCATCAGCCTTGCCATATTTTCTCAGCTGGCTATGATGGAGGGCAGTCAGTTGGCAGACTCACCTGAGGCCCTCCTTCCCAGACTGTGATACACACAGACCCGCCGCCTGCTTCAGCCCAAAGGGACGGCTTATGGTAAGGTCAAAACCCTGTGTTGGAAAGCTCCTGCCTAAGCCTCGCCCAAGCACAAGCATACTGGTCATTGGTCAAAGACTTTCCCCACAAGTTGAACATGTTTGCTCCCCTCTCGCCTCCGAAGGCCGAGTTTACCTAGCTAGGACTCAGACTTCAGGAAAGGTTCTCAGGGTGCTGGTGACTGCAAGTTGTTTCACCAGGCAGCCCAAATCGGGTACAGCCACTTGCATTTTCCAGGGGCACGGCGCAAATGGTGTCACCTAACGCGCCTCCAGCCTGGGAGGGGCAACATACACTCTCTGAATGGGAAACAAGCCCATGCCTTCAGTGGGAAAGGCCGCTATGCCTCTTTGCTTCGGCAGCCCAGGGATAGCGTCAGCTCTGAAATGCCTCCAAAGGAGCAGACTCAGAGAACCTTTGAACCACAGAGCAGGTGCGGCCCAGAACAAGGACTGCTCTTGGGCTGAGAACACCCACTGCCCAGCGCCTCTTTTGGCTACACACGTGTAGTGGGAGGGTGTTGAATTCTGCTGCGTGATAACTTCTCCGGGCCACGTAGTGTGAGCGCAGGTAGAGTGGCCCTCCATCTCCTCCCAGTGTCCTGCGTAAGTTGTACAAGGCCAACTCCCTGCTTGAATCCCTGGGTGGGGTACGTACTCTCCAGAGATAGGTGGCTGCTTGGGACCCAGGGCTAGTCTCTCTGTCAAAGTTCTGTGCATCAGCTTGGCAGCTGTTCTCTCTAAGCGGGTCCCAAAGGCTTTTTGGAAGACTTTCCTTCGAGGGTCAGAAAGAGCAAATGAGCCGACAGGCCCACGGGGATGCCAGTTCTCTCCAGCAACACCGCGAGCAGCCTCAGACACTTGGGTTCTCTTTGGTACATGAAAGAACACTATGCTTGGAAGCTTCTTCCAATCCAGTTTGAGAGCCGCACTTCCACTGCATCCTAGGATTCCAAGTGGTGCCTTGCCGTCACAATTTCCAGTTCTTAGGCCTATGACGGCAGAGTGTCTGGCAGTTCTCAGAGAGGCCTTAGGAATGCAGGCTTTTTGGCTCCTTCCACTGACAAACCAGCTCCTCCAGATCCTCTGTCGTTAGGCATTTCATGTCAGAATATCTCTGGGCGCCCTCATTCCTCCTCCACGAAGTAAGACACAAACGGACTTGCCCTAAAGGGAGGAAGCCTTCTGAGTCCGGCAGAGAGGCAGTCTCTCCCACTCAGCATTCCCCCATGGCTGAGCCCAGGGTATGGGCCCGAGAGAGGGAGGAAGACAGCCGTGACGCCGAGCTTTTCCACAATGTAGTACAGGCCTCACCCTCAAGCTCACGTCAATCGCCTAGAGAAAACAGCAGGCCTCGGTCTGCTTTCCTGCGGCTAGGAAACTTTGCTTTCATTCCTTAGGTGGCACACTGGCTCAGGACTGCCCTGCCCGAAGCACTCACGGTGTGCAGCCCTATTTGTTGAGATCAGCCCTTCTGGCTCTCTCTCGGATGAAGCCACTGGAAAAGAGCCGTTCCTAATCTTCGGACCGTGGGAGCTTTCCCTAGTCTACACCAGAACAGCACTCTGAGGAGCTGCTGACGTTTGGTAGCAAAATCTCCTCTTCTGAAGAGAAACATTTCGCTGTAAGTGGGTTCCATCAGCCTTGCCATATTTTCTCAGCTGGCTATGATGGAGGGCAGTCAGTTGGCAGACTCACCTGAGGCCCTCCTTCCCAGACTGTGATACACACAGACCCGCCGCCTGCTTCAGCCCAAAGGGACGGCTTATGGTAAGGTCAAAACCCTGTGTTGGAAAGCTCCTGCCTAAGCCTCGCCCAAGCACAAGCATACTGGTCATTGGTCAAAGACTTTCCCCACAAGTTGAACATGTTTGCTCCCCTCTCGCCTCCGAAGGCCGAGTTTACCTAGCTAGGACTCAGACTTCAGGAAAGGTTCTCAGGGTGCTGGTGACTGCAAGTTGTTTCACCAGGCAGCCCAAATCGGGTACAGCCACTTGCATTTTCCAGGGGCACGGCGCAAATGGTGTCACCTAACGCGCCTCCAGCCTGGGAGGGGCAACATACACTCTCTGAATGGGAAACAAGCCCATGCCTTCAGTGGGAAAGGCCGCTATGCCTCTTTGCTTCGGCAGCCCAGGGATAGCGTCAGCTCTGAAATGCCTCCAAAGGAGCAGACTCAGAGAACCTTTGAACCACAGAGCAGGTGCGGCCCAGAACAAGGACTGCTCTTGGGCTGAGAACACCCACTGCCCAGCGCCTCTTTTGGCTACACACGTGTAGTGGGAGGGTGTTGAATTCTGCTGCGTGATAACTTCTCCGGGCCACGTAGTGTGAGCGCAGGTAGAGTGGCCCTCCATCTCCTCCCAGTGTCCTGCGTAAGTTGTACAAGGCCAACTCCCTGCTTGAATCCCTGGGTGGGGTACGTACTCTCCAGAGATAGGTGGCTGCTTGGGACCCAGGGCTAGTCTCTCTGTCAAAGTTCTGTGCATCAGCTTGGCAGCTGTTCTCTCTAAGCGGGTCCCAAAGGCTTTTTGGAAGACTTTCCTTCGAGGGTCAGAAAGAGCAAATGAGCCGACAGGCCCACGGGGATGCCAGTTCTCTCCAGCAACACCGCGAGCAGCCTCAGACACTTGGGTTCTCTTTGGTACATGAAAGAACACTATGCTTGGAAGCTTCTTCCAATCCAGTTTGAGAGCCGCACTTCCACTGCATCCTAGGATTCCAAGTGGTGCCTTGCCGTCACAATTTCCAGTTCTTAGGCCTATGACGGCAGAGTGTCTGGCAGTTCTCAGAGAGGCCTTAGGAATGCAGGCTTTTTGGCTCCTTCCACTGACAAACCAGCTCCTCCAGATCCTCTGTCGTTAGGCATTTCATGTCAGAATATCTCTGGGCGCCCTCATTCCTCCTCCACGAAGTAAGACACAAACGGACTTGCCCTAAAGGGAGGAAGCCTTCTGAGTCCGGCAGAGAGGCAGTCTCTCCCACTCAGCATTCCCCCATGGCTGAGCCCAGGGTATGGGCCCGAGAGAGGGAGGAAGACAGCCGTGACGCCGAGCTTTTCCACAATGTAGTACAGGCCTCACCCTCAAGCTCACGTCAATCGCCTAGAGAAAACAGCAGGCCTCGGTCTGCTTTCCTGCGGCTAGGAAACTTTGCTTTCATTCCTTAGGTGGCACACTGGCTCAGGACTGCCCTGCCCGAAGCACTCACGGTGTGCAGCCCTATTTGTTGAGATCAGCCCTTCTGGCTCTCTCTCGGATGAAGCCACTGGAAAAGAGCCGTTCCTAATCTTCGGACCGTGGGAGCTTTCCCTAGTCTACACCAGAACAGCACTCTGAGGAGCTGCTGACGTTTGGTAGCAAAATCTCCTCTTCTGAAGAGAAACATTTCGCTGTAAGTGGGTTCCATCAGCCTTGCCATATTTTCTCAGCTGGCTATGATGGAGGGCAGTCAGTTGGCAGACTCACCTGAGGCCCTCCTTCCCAGACTGTGATACACACAGACCCGCCGCCTGCTTCAGCCCAAAGGGACGGCTTATGGTAAGGTCAAAACCCTGTGTTGGAAAGCTCCTGCCTAAGCCTCGCCCAAGCACAAGCATACTGGTCATTGGTCAAAGACTTTCCCCACAAGTTGAACATGTTTGCTCCCCTCTCGCCTCCGAAGGCCGAGTTTACCTAGCTAGGACTCAGATTTCAGGAAAGGTTCTCAGGGTGCTGGTGACTGCAAGTTGTTTCACCAGGCAGCCCAAATCGGGTACAGCCACTTGCATTTTCCAGGGGCACGGCGCAAATGGTGTCACCTAACGCGCCTCCAGCCTGGGAGGGGCAACATACACTCTCTGAATGGGAAACAAGCCCATGCCTTCAGTGGGAAAGGCCGCTATGCCTCTTTGCTTCGGCAGCCCAGGGATAGCGTCAGCTCTGAAATGCCTCCAAAGGAGCAGACTCAGAGAACCTTTGAACCACAGAGCAGGTGCGGCCCAGAACAAGGACTGCTCTTGGGCTGAGAACACCCACTGCCCAGCGCCTCTTTTGGCTACACACGTGTAGTGGGAGGGTGTTGAATTCTGCTGCGTGATAACTTCTCCGGGCCACGTAGTGTGAGCGCAGGTAGAGTGGCCCTCCATCTCCTCCCAGTGTCCTGCGTAAGTTGTACAAGGCCAACTCCCTGCTTGAATCCCTGGGTGGGGTACGTACTCTCCAGAGATAGGTGGCTGCTTGGGACCCAGGGCTAGTCTCTCTGTCAAAGTTCTGTGCATCAGCTTGGCAGCTGTTCTCTCTAAGCGGGTCCCAAAGGCTTTTTGGAAGACTTTCCTTCGAGGGTCAGAAAGAGCAAATGAGCCGACAGGCCCACGGGGATGCCAGTTCTCTCCAGCAACACCGCGAGCAGCCTCAGACACTTGGGTTCTCTTTGGTACATGAAAGAACACTATGCTTGGAAGCTTCTTCCAATCCAGTTTGAGAGCCGCACTTCCACTGCATCCTAGGATTCCAAGTGGTGCCTTGCCGTCACAATTTCCAGTTCTTAGGCCTATGACGGCAGAGTGTCTGGCAGTTCTCAGAGAGGCCTTAGGAATGCAGGCTTTTTGGCTCCTTCCACTGACAAACCAGCTCCTCCAGATCCTCTGTCGTTAGGCATTTCATGTCAGAATATCTCTGGGCGCCCTCATTCCTCCTCCACGAAGTAAGACACAAACGGACTTGCCCTAAAGGGAGGAAGCCTTCTGAGTCCGGCAGAGAGGCAGTCTCTCCCACTCAGCATTCCCCCATGGCTGAGCCCAGGGTATGGGCCCGAGAGAGGGAGGAAGACAGCCGTGACCCCGAGCTTTTCCACAATGTAGTACAGGCCTCACCCTCAAGCTCACGTCAATCGCCTAGAGAAAACAGCAGGCCTCGGTCTGCTTTCCTGCGGCTAGGAAACTTTGCTTTCATTCCTTAGGTGGCACACTGGCTCAGGACTGCCCTGCCCGAAGCACTCACGGTGTGCAGCCCTATTTGTTGAGATCAGCCCTTCTGGCTCTCTCTCGGATGAAGCCACTGGAAAAGAGCCGTTCCTAATCTTCGGACCGTGGGAGCTTTCCCTAGTCTACACCAGAACAGCACTCTGAGGAGCTGCTGACGTTTGGTAGCAAAATCTCCTCTTCTGAAGAGAAACATTTCGCTGTAAGTGGGTTCCATCAGCCTTGCCATATTTTCTCAGCTGGCTATGATGGAGGGCAGTCAGTTGGCAGACTCACCTGAGGCCCTCCTTCCCAGACTGTGATACACACAGACCCGCCGCCTGCTTCAGCCCAAAGGGACGGCTTATGGTAAGGTCAAAACCCTGTGTTGGAAAGCTCCTGCCTAAGCCTCGCCCAAGCACAAGCATACTGGTCATTGGTCAAAGACTTTCCCCACAAGTTGAACATGTTTGCTCCCCTCTCGCCTCCGAAGGCCGAGTTTACCTAGCTAGGACTCAGACTTCAGGAAAGGTTCTCAGGGTGCTGGTGACTGCAAGTTGTTTCACCAGGCAGCCCAAATCGGGTACAGCCACTTGCATTTTCCAGGGGCACGGCGCAAATGGTGTCACCTAACGCGCCTCCAGCCTGGGAGGGGCAACATACACTCTCTGAATGGGAAACAAGCCCATGCCTTCAGTGGGAAAGGCCGCTATGCCTCTTTGCTTCGGCAGCCCAGGGATAGCGTCAGCTCTGAAATGCCTCCAAAGGAGCAGACTCAGAGAACCTTTGAACCACAGAGCAGGTGCGGCCCAGAACAAGGACTGCTCTTGGGCTGAGAACACCCACTGCCCAGCGCCTCTTTTGGCTACACACGTGTAGTGGGAGGGTGTTGAATTCTGCTGCGTGATAACTTCTCCGGGCCACGTAGTGTGAGCGCAGGTAGAGTGGCCCTCCATCTCCTCCCAGTGTCCTGCGTAAGTTGTACAAGGCCAACTCCCTGCTTGAATCCCTGGGTGGGGTACGTACTCTCCAGAGATAGGTGGCTGCTTGGGACCCAGGGCTAGTCTCTCTGTCAAAGTTGTGTGCATCAGCTTCGCAGCTGTTCTCTCTAAGCGGGTCCCAAAGGCTTTTTGGAAGACTTTCCTTCGAGGGTCAGAAAGAGCAAATGAGCCGACAGGCCCACGGGGATGCCAGTTCTCTCCAGCAACACCGCGAGCAGCCTCAGACACTTGGGTTCTCTTTGGTACATGAAAGAACACTATGCTTGGAAGCTTCTTCCAATCCAGTTTGAGAGCCGCACTTCCACTGCCTCCTAGGATTCCAAGTGGTGCCTTGCCGTCACAATTTCCAGTTCTTAGGCCTATGACGGCAGAGTGTCTGGCAGTTCTCAGAGAGGCCTTAGGAATGCAGGCTTTTTGGCTCCTTCCACTGACAAACCAGCTCCTCCAGATCCTCTGTCGTTAGGCATTTCATGTCAGAATATCTCTGGGCGCCCTCATTCCTCCTCCACGAAGTAAGACACAAACGGACTTGCCCTAAAGGGAGGAAGCCTTCTGAGTCCGGCAGAGAGGCAGTCTCTCCCACTCAGCATTCCCCCATGGCTGAGCCCAGGGTATGGGCCCGAGAGAGGGAGAAAGACAGCCGTGACCCCGAGCTTTTCCACAATGTAGTACAGGCCTCACCCTCAAGCTCACGTCAATCGCCTAGAGAAAACAGCAGGCCTCGGTCTGCTTTCCTGCGGCTAGGAAACTTTGCTTTCATTCCTTAGGTGGCACACTGGCTCAGGACTGCCCTGCCCGAAGCACTCACGGTGTGCAGCCCTATTTGTTGAGATCAGCCCTTCTGGCTCTCTCTCGGATGAAGCCACTGGAAAAGAGCCGTTCCTAATCTTCGGACCGTGGGAGCTTTCCCTAGTCTACACCAGAACAGCACTCTGAGGAGCTGCTGACGTTTGGTAGCAAAATCTCCTCTTCTGAAGAGAAACATTTCGCTGTAAGTGGGTTCCATCAGCCTTGCCATATTTTCTCAGCTGGCTATGATGGAGGGCAGTCAGTTGGCAGACTCACCTGAGGCCCTCCTTCCCAGACTGTGATACACACAGACCCGCCGCCTGCTTCAGCCCAAAGGGACGGCTTATGGTAAGGTCAAAACCCTGTGTTGGAAAGCTCCTGCCTAAGCCTCGCCCAAGCACAAGCATACTGGTCATTGGTCAAAGACTTTCCCCACAAGTTGAACATGTTTGCTCCCCTCTCGCCTCCGAAGGCCGAGTTTACCTAGCTAGGACTCAGACTTCAGGAAAGGTTCTCAGGGTGCTGGTGACTGCAAGTTGTTTCACCAGGCAGCCCAAATCGGGTACAGCCACTTGCATTTTCCAGGGGCACGGCGCAAATGGTGTCACCTAACGCGCCTCCAGCCTGGGAGGGGCAACATACACTCTCTGAATGGGAAACAAGCCCATGCCTTCAGTGGGAAAGGCCGCTATGCCTCTTTGCTTCGGCAGCCCAGGGATAGCGTCAGCTCTGAAATGCCTCCAAAGGAGCAGACTCAGAGAACCTTTGAACCACAGAGCAGGTGCGGCCCAGAACAAGGACTGCTCTTGGGCTGAGAACACCCACTGCCCAGCGCCTCTTTTGGCTACACACGTGTAGTGGGAGGGTGTTGAATTCTGCTGCGTGATAACTTCTCCGGGCCACGTAGTGTGAGCGCAGGTAGAGTGGCCCTCCATCTCCTCCCAGTGTCCTGCGTAAGTTGTACAAGGCCAACTCCCTGCTTGAATCCCTGGGTGGGGTACGTACTCTCCAGAGATAGGTGGCTGCTTGGGACCCAGGGCTAGTCTCTCTGTCAAAGTTCTGTGCATCAGCTTCGCAGCTGTTCTCTCTAAGCGGGTCCCAAAGGCTTTTTGGAAGACTTTCCTTCGAGGGTCAGAAAGAGCAAATGAGCCGACAGGCCCACGGGGATGCCAGTTCTCTCCAGCAACACCGCGAGCAGCCTCAGACACTTGGGTTCTCTTTGGTACATGAAAGAACACTATGCTTGGAAGCTTCTTCCAATCCAGTTTGAGAGCCGCACTTCCACTGCCTCCTAGGATTCCAAGTGGTGCCTTGCCGTCACAATTTCCAGTTCTTAGGCCTATGACGGCAGAGTGTCTGGCAGTTCTCAGAGAGGCCTTAGGAATGCAGGCTTTTTGGCTCCTTCCACTGACAAACCAGCTCCTCCAGATCCTCTGTCGTTAGGCATTTCATGTCAGAATATCTCTGGGCGCCCTCATTCCTCCTCCACGAAGTAAGACACAAACGGACTTGCCCTAAAGGGAGGAAGCCTTCTGAGTCCGGCAGAGAGGCAGTCTCTCCCACTCAGCATTCCCCCATGGCTGAGCCCAGGGTATGGGCCCGAGAGAGGGAGGAAGACAGCCGTGACGCCGAGCTTTTCCACAATGTAGTACAGGCCTCACCCTCAAGCTCACGTCAATCGCCTAGAGAAAACAGCAGGCCTCGGTCTGCTTTCCTGCGGCTAGGAAACTTTGCTTTCATTCCTTAGGTGGCACACTGGCTCAGGACTGCCCTGCCCGAAGCACTCACGGTGTGCAGCCCTATTTGTTGAGATCAGCCCTTCTGGCTCTCTCTCGGATGAAGCCACTGGAAAAGAGCCGTTCCTAATCTTCGGACCGTGGGAGCTTTCCCTAGTCTACACCAGAACAGCACTCTGAGGAGCTGCTGACGTTTGGTAGCAAAATCTCCTCTTCTGAAGAGAAACATTTCGCTGTAAGTGGGTTCCATCAGCCTTGCCATATTTTCTCAGCTGGCTATGATGGAGGGCAGTCAGTTGGCAGACTCACCTGAGGCCCTCCTTCCCAGACTGTGATACACACAGACCCGCCGCCTGCTTCAGCCCAAAGGGACGGCTTATGGTAAGGTCAAAACCCTGTGTTGGAAAGCTCCTGCCTAAGCCTCGCCCAAGCACAAGCATACTGGTCATTGGTCAAAGACTTTCCCCACAAGTTGAACATGTTTGCTCCCCTCTCGCCTCCGAAGGCCGAGTTTACCTAGCTAGGACTCAGACTTCAGGAAAGGTTCTCAGGGTGCTGGTGACTGCAAGTTGTTTCACCAGGCAGCCCAAATCGGGTACAGCCACTTGCATTTTCCAGGGGCACGGCGCAAATGGTGTCACCTAACGCGCCTCCAGCCTGGGAGGGGCAACATACACTCTCTGAATGGGAAACAAGCCCATGCCTTCAGTGGGAAAGGCCGCTATGCCTCTTTGCTTCGGCAGCCCAGGGATAGCGTCAGCTCTGAAATGCCTCCAAAGGAGCAGACTCAGAGAACCTTTGAACCACAGAGCAGGTGCGGCCCAGAACAAGGACTGCTCTTGGGCTGAGAACACCCACTGCCCAGCGCCTCTTTTGGCTACACACGTGTAGTGGGAGGGTGTTGAATTCTGCTGCGTGATAACTTCTCCGGGCCACGTAGTGTGAGCGCAGGTAGAGTGGCCCTCCATCTCCTCCCAGTGTCCTGCGTAAGTTGTACAAGGCCAACTCCCTGCTTGAATCCCTGGGTGGGGTACGTACTCTCCAGAGATAGGTGGCTGCTTGGGACCCAGGGCTAGTCTCTCTGTCAAAGTTGTGTGCATCAGCTTCGCAGCTGTTCTCTCTAAGCGGGTCCCAAAGGCTTTTTGGAAGACTTTCCTTCGAGGGTCAGAAAGAGCAAATGAGCCGACAGGCCCACGGGGATGCCAGTTCTCTCCAGCAACACCGCGAGCAGCCTCAGACACTTGGGTTCTCTTTGGTACATGAAAGAACACTATGCTTGGAAGCTTCTTCCAATCCAGTTTGAGAGCCGCACTTCCACTGCCTCCTAGGATTCCAAGTGGTGCCTTGCCGTCACAATTTCCAGTTCTTAGGCCTATGACGGCAGAGTGTCTGGCAGTTCTCAGAGAGGCCTTAGGAATGCAGGCTTTTTGGCTCCTTCCACTGACAAACCAGCTCCTCCAGATCCTCTGTCGTTAGGCATTTCATGTCAGAATATCTCTGGGCGCCCTCATTCCTCCTCCACGAAGTAAGACACAAACGGACTTGCCCTAAAGGGAGGAAGCCTTCTGAGTCCGGCAGAGAGGCAGTCTCTCCCACTCAGCATTCCCCCATGGCTGAGCCCAGGGTATGGGCCCGAGAGAGGGAGGAAGACAGCCGTGACGCCGAGCTTTTCCACAATGTAGTACAGGCCTCACCCTCAAGCTCACGTCAATCGCCTAGAGAAAACAGCAGGCCTCGGTCTGCTTTCCTGCGGCTAGGAAACTTTGCTTTCATTCCTTAGGTGGCACACTGGCTCAGGACTGCCCTGCCCGAAGCACTCACGGTGTGCAGCCCTATTTGTTGAGATCAGCCCTTCTGGCTCTCTCTCGGATGAAGCCACTGGAAAAGAGCCGTTCCTAATCTTCGGACCGTGGGAGCTTTCCCTAG
This sequence comes from Balaenoptera borealis, assembly GCF_965194805.1. NCBI lineage: Eukaryota > Metazoa > Chordata > Mammalia > Artiodactyla > Balaenopteridae > Balaenoptera > Balaenoptera borealis. Next base: position 56,943 of record NW_028122897.1, read on the forward strand.
TCTCCACCAGAACAGCACTCTGAGGAGCTGCTGACGTTTGGTAGCAAAATCTCCTCTTCTGAAGAGAAACATTTCGCTGTAAGTGGGTTCCATCAGCCTTGCCATATTTTCTCAGCTGGCTATGATGGAGGGCAGTCAGTTGGCAGACTCACCTGAGGCCCTCCTTCCCAGACTGTGATACACACAGACCCGCCGCCTGCTTCAGCCCAAAGGGACGGCTTATGGTAAGGTCAAAACCCTGTGTTGGAAAGCTCCTGCCTAAGCCTCGCCCAAGCACAAGCATACTGGTCATTGGTCAAAGACTTTCCCCACAAGTTGAACATGTTTGCTCCCCTCTCGCCTCCGAAGGCCGAGTTTACCTAGCTAGGACTCAGACTTCAGGAAAGGTTCTCAGGGTGCTGGTGACTGCAAGTTGTTTCACCAGGCAGCCCAAATCGGGTACAGCCACTTGCATTTTCCAGGGGCACGGCGCAAATGGTGTCACCTAACGCGCCTCCAGCCTGGGAGGGGCAACATACACTCTCTGAATGGGAAACAAGCCCATGCCTTCAGTGGGAAAGGCCGCTATGCCTCTTTGCTTCGGCAGCCCAGGGATAGCGTCAGCTCTGAAATGCCTCCAAAGGAGCAGACTCAGAGAACCTTTGAACCACAGAGCAGGTGCGGCCCAGAACAAGGACTGCTCTTGGGCTGAGAACACCCACTGCCCAGCGCCTCTTTTGGCTACACACGTGTAGTGGGAGGGTGTTGAATTCTGCTGCGTGATAACTTCTCCGGGCCACGTAGTGTGAGCGCAGGTAGAGTGGCCCTCCATCTCCTCCCAGTGTCCTGCGTAAGTTGTACAAGGCCAACTCCCTGCTTGAATCCCTGGGTGGGGTACGTACTCTCCAGAGATAGGTGGCTGCTTGGGACCCAGGGCTAGTCTCTCTGTCAAAGTTGTGTGCATCAGCTTCGCAGCTGTTCTCTCTAAGCGGGTCCCAAAGGCTTTTTGGAAGACTTTCCTTCGAGGGTCAGAAAGAGCAAATGAGCCGACAGGCCCACGGGGATGCCAGTTCTCTCCAGCAACACCGCGAGCAGCCTCAGACACTTGGGTTCTCTTTGGTACATGAAAGAACACTATGCTTGGAAGCTTCTTCCAATCCAGTTTGAGAGCCGCACTTCCACTGCCTCCTAGGATTCCAAGTGGTGCCTTGCCGTCACAATTTCCAGTTCTTAGGCCTATGACGGCAGAGTGTCTGGCAGTTCTCAGAGAGGCCTTAGGAATGCAGGCTTTTTGGCTCCTTCCACTGACAAACCAGCTCCTCCAGATCCTCTGTCGTTAGGCATTTCATGTCAGAATATCTCTGGGCGCCCTCATTCCTCCTCCACGAAGTAAGACACAAACGGACTTGCCCTAAAGGGAGGAAGCCTTCTGAGTCCGGCAGAGAGGCAGTCTCTCCCACTCAGCATTCCCCCATGGCTGAGCCCAGGGTATGGGCCCGAGAGAGGGAGGAAGACAGCCGTGACGCCGAGCTTTTCCACAATGTAGTACAGGCCTCACCCTCAAGCTCACGTCAATCGCCTAGAGAAAACAGCAGGCCTCGGTCTGCTTTCCTGCGGCTAGGAAACTTTGCTTTCATTCCTTAGGTGGCACACTGGCTCAGGACTGCCCTGCCCGAAGCACTCACGGTGTGCAGCCCTATTTGTTGAGATCAGCCCTTCTGGCTCTCTCTCGGATGAAGCCACTGGAAAAGAGCCGTTCCTAATCTTCGGACCGTGGGAGCTTTCCCTAGTCTACACCAGAACAGCACTCTGAGGAGCTGCTGACGTTTGGTAGCAAAATCTCCTCTTCTGAAGAGAAACATTTCGCTGTAAGTGGGTTCCATCAGCCTTGCCATATTTTCTCAGCTGGCTATGATGGAGGGCAGTCAGTTGGCAGACTCACCTGAGGCCCTCCTTCCCAGACTGTGATACACACAGACCCGCCGCCTGCTTCAGCCCAAAGGGACGGCTTATGGTAAGGTCAAAACCCTGTGTTGGAAAGCTCCTGCCTAAGCCTCGCCCAAGCACAAGCATACTGGTCATTGGTCAAAGACTTTCCCCACAAGTTGAACATGTTTGCTCCCCTCTCGCCTCCGAAGGCCGAGTTTACCTAGCTAGGACTCAGACTTCAGGAAAGGTTCTCAGGGTGCTGGTGACTGCAAGTTGTTTCACCAGGCAGCCCAAATCGGGTACAGCCACTTGCATTTTCCAGGGGCACGGCGCAAATGGTGTCACCTAACGCGCCTCCAGCCTGGGAGGGGCAACATACACTCTCTGAATGGGAAACAAGCCCATGCCTTCAGTGGGAAAGGCCGCTATGCCTCTTTGCTTCGGCAGCCCAGGGATAGCGTCAGCTCTGAAATGCCTCCAAAGGAGCAGACTCAGAGAACCTTTGAACCACAGAGCAGGTGCGGCCCAGAACAAGGACTGCTCTTGGGCTGAGAACACCCACTGCCCAGCGCCTCTTTTGGCTACACACGTGTAGTGGGAGGGTGTTGAATTCTGCTGCGTGATAACTTCTCCGGGCCACGTAGTGTGAGCGCAGGTAGAGTGGCCCTCCATCTCCTCCCAGTGTCCTGCGTAAGTTGTACAAGGCCAACTCCCTGCTTGAATCCCTGGGTGGGGTACGTACTCTCCAGAGATAGGTGGCTGCTTGGGACCCAGGGCTAGTCTCTCTGTCAAAGTTGTGTGCATCAGCTTCGCAGCTGTTCTCTCTAAGCGGGTCCCAAAGGCTTTTTGGAAGACTTTCCTTCGAGGGTCAGAAAGAGCAAATGAGCCGACAGGCCCACGGGGATGCCAGTTCTCTCCAGCAACACCGCGAGCAGCCTCAGACACTTGGGTTCTCTTTGGTACATGAAAGAACACTATGCTTGGAAGCTTCTTCCAATCCAGTTTGAGAGCCGCACTTCCACTGCCTCCTAGGATTCCAAGTGGTGCCTTGCCGTCACAATTTCCAGTTCTTAGGCCTATGACGGCAGAGTGTCTGGCAGTTCTCAGAGAGGCCTTAGGAATGCAGGCTTTTTGGCTCCTTCCACTGACAAACCAGCTCCTCCAGATCCTCTGTCGTTAGGCATTTCATGTCAGAATATCTCTGGGCGCCCTCATTCCTCCTCCACGAAGTAAGACACAAACGGACTTGCCCTAAAGGGAGGAAGCCTTCTGAGTCCGGCAGAGAGGCAGTCTCTCCCACTCAGCATTCCCCCATGGCTGAGCCCAGGGTATGGGCCCGAGAGAGGGAGGAAGACAGCCGTGACCCCGAGCTTTTCCACAATGTAGTACAGGCCTCACCCTCAAGCTCACGTCAATCGCCTAGAGAAAACAGCAGGCCTCGGTCTGCTTTCCTGCGGCTAGGAAACTTTGCTTTCATTCCTTAGGTGGCACACTGGCTCAGGACTGCCCTGCCCGAAGCACTCACGGTGTGCAGCCCTATTTGTTGAGATCAGCCCTTCTGGCTCTCTCTCGGATGAAGCCACTGGAAAAGAGCCGTTCCTAATCTTCGGACCGTGGGAGCTTTCCCTAGTCTACACCAGAACAGCACTCTGAGGAGCTGCTGACGTTTGGTAGCAAAATCTCCTCTTCTGAAGAGAAACATTTCGCTGTAAGTGGGTTCCATCAGCCTTGCCATATTTTCTCAGCTGGCTATGATGGAGGGCAGTCAGTTGGCAGACTCACCTGAGGCCCTCCTTCCCAGACTGTGATACACACAGACCCGCCGCCTGCTTCAGCCCAAAGGGACGGCTTATGGTAAGGTCAAAACCCTGTGTTGGAAAGCTCCTGCCTAAGCCTCGCCCAAGCACAAGCATACTGGTCATTGGTCAAAGACTTTCCCCACAAGTTGAACATGTTTGCTCCCCTCTCGCCTCCGAAGGCCGAGTTTACCTAGCTAGGACTCAGACTTCAGGAAAGGTTCTCAGGGTGCTGGTGACTGCAAGTTGTTTCACCAGGCAGTCCAAATCGGGTACAGCCACTTGCATTTTCCAGGGGCACGGCGCAAATGGTGTCACCTAACGCGCCTCCAGCCTGGGAGGGGCAACATACACTCTCTGAATGGGAAACAAGCCCATGCCTTCAGTGGGAAAGGCCGCTATGCCTCTTTGCTTCGGCAGCCCAGGGATAGCGTCAGCTCTGAAATGCCTCCAAAGGAGCAGACTCAGAGAACCTTTGAACCACAGAGCAGGTGCGGCCCAGAACAAGGACTGCTCTTGGGCTGAGAACACCCACTGCCCAGCGCCTCTTTTGGCTACACACGTGTAGTGGGAGGGTGTTGAATTCTGCTGCGTGATAACTTCTCCGGGCCACGTAGTGTGAGCGCAGGTAGAGTGGCCCTCCATCTCCTCCCAGTGTCCTGCGTAAGTTGTACAAGGCCAACTCCCTGCTTGAATCCCTGGGTGGGGTACGTACTCTCCAGAGATAGGTGGCTGCTTGGGACCCAGGGCTAGTCTCTCTGTCAAAGTTGTGTGCATCAGCTTCGCAGCTGTTCTCTCTAAGCGGGTCCCAAAGGCTTTTTGGAAGACTTTCCTTCGAGGGTCAGAAAGAGCAAATGAGCCGACAGGCCCACGGGGATGCCAGTTCTCTCCAGCAACACCGCGAGCAGCCTCAGACACTTGGGTTCTCTTTGGTACATGAAAGAACACTATGCTTGGAAGCTTCTTCCAATCCAGTTTGAGAGCCGCACTTCCACTGCCTCCTAGGATTCCAAGTGGTGCCTTGCCGTCACAATTTCCAGTTCTTAGGCCTATGACGGCAGAGTGTCTGGCAGTTCTCAGAGAGGCCTTAGGAATGCAGGCTTTTTGGCTCCTTCCACTGACAAACCAGCTCCTCCAGATCCTCTGTCGTTAGGCATTTCATGTCAGAATATCTCTGGGCGCCCTCATTCCTCCTCCACGAAGTAAGACACAAACGGACTTGCCCTAAAGGGAGGAAGCCTTCTGAGTCCGGCAGAGAGGCAGTCTCTCCCACTCAGCATTCCCCCATGGCTGAGCCCAGGGTATGGGCCCGAGAGAGGGAGGAAGACAGCCGTGACGCCGAGCTTTTCCACAATGTAGTACAGGCCTCACCCTCAAGCTCACGTCAATCGCCTAGAGAAAACAGCAGGCCTCGGTCTGCTTTCCTGCGGCTAGGAAACTTTGCTTTCATTCCTTAGGTGGCACACTGGCTCAGGACTGCCCTGCCCGAAGCACTCACGGTGTGCAGCCCTATTTGTTGAGATCAGCCCTTCTGGCTCTCTCTCGGATGAAGCCACTGGAAAAGAGCCGTTCCTAATCTTCGGACCGTGGGAGCTTTCCCTAGTCTACACCAGAACAGCACTCTGAGGAGCTGCTGACGTTTGGTAGCAAAATCTCCTCTTCTGAAGAGAAACATTTCGCTGTAAGTGGGTTCCATCAGCCTTGCCATATTTTCTCAGCTGGCTATGATGGAGGGCAGTCAGTTGGCAGACTCACCTGAGGCCCTCCTTCCCAGACTGTGATACACACAGACCCGCCGCCTGCTTCAGCCCAAAGGGACGGCTTATGGTAAGGTCAAAACCCTGTGTTGGAAAGCTCCTGCCTAAGCCTCGCCCAAGCACAAGCATACTGGTCATTGGTCAAAGACTTTCCCCACAAGTTGAACATGTTTGCTCCCCTCTCGCCTCCGAAGGCCGAGTTTACCTAGCTAGGACTCAGACTTCAGGAAAGGTTCTCAGGGTGCTGGTGACTGCAAGTTGTTTCACCAGGCAGTCCAAATCGGGTACAGCCACTTGCATTTTCCAGGGGCACGGCGCAAATGGTGTCACCTAACGCGCCTCCAGCCTGGGAGGGGCAACATACACTCTCTGAATGGGAAACAAGCCCATGCCTTCAGTGGGAAAGGCCGCTATGCCTCTTTGCTTCGGCAGCCCAGGGATAGCGTCAGCTCTGAAATGCCTCCAAAGGAGCAGACTCAGAGAACCTTTGAACCACAGAGCAGGTGCGGCCCAGAACAAGGACTGCTCTTGGGCTGAGAACACCCACTGCCCAGCGCCTCTTTTGGCTACACACGTGTAGTGGGAGGGTGTTGAATTCTGCTGCGTGATAACTTCTCCGGGCCACGTAGTGTGAGCGCAGGTAGAGTGGCCCTCCATCTCCTCCCAGTGTCCTGCGTAAGTTGTACAAGGCCAACTCCCTGCTTGAATCCCTGGGTGGGGTACGTACTCTCCAGAGATAGGTGGCTGCTTGGGACCCAGGGCTAGTCTCTCTGTCAAAGTTGTGTGCATCAGCTTCGCAGCTGTTCTCTCTAAGCGGGTCCCAAAGGCTTTTTGGAAGACTTTCCTTCGAGGGTCAGAAAGAGCAAATGAGCCGACAGGCCCACGGGGATGCCAGTTCTCTCCAGCAACACCGCGAGCAGCCTCAGACACTTGGGTTCTCTTTGGTACATGAAAGAACACTATGCTTGGAAGCTTCTTCCAATCCAGTTTGAGAGCCGCACTTCCACTGCCTCCTAGGATTCCAAGTGGTGCCTTGCCGTCACAATTTCCAGTTCTTAGGCCTATGACGGCAGAGTGTCTGGCAGTTCTCAGAGAGGCCTTAGGAATGCAGGCTTTTTGGCTCCTTCCACTGACAAACCAGCTCCTCCAGATCCTCTGTCGTTAGGCATTTCATGTCAGAATATCTCTGGGCGCCCTCATTCCTCCTCCACGAAGTAAGACACAAACGGACTTGCCCTAAAGGGAGGAAGCCTTCTGAGTCCGGCAGAGAGGCAGTCTCTCCCACTCAGCATTCCCCCATGGCTGAGCCCAGGGTATGGGCCCGAGAGAGGGAGGAAGACAGCCGTGACCCCGAGCTTTTCCACAATGTAGTACAGGCCTCACCCTCAAGCTCACGTCAATCGCCTAGAGAAAACAGCAGGCCTCGGTCTGCTTTCCTGCGGCTAGGAAACTTTGCTTTCATTCCTTAGGTGGCACACTGGCTCAGGACTGCCCTGCCCGAAGCACTCACGGTGTGCAGCCCTATTTGTTGAGATCAGCCCTTCTGGCTCTCTCTCGGATGAAGCCACTGGAAAAGAGCCGTTCCTAATCTTCGGACCGTGGGAGCTTTCCCTAGTCTACACCAGAACAGCACTCTGAGGAGCTGCTGACGTTTGGTAGCAAAATCTCCTCTTCTGAAGAGAAACATTTCGCTGTAAGTGGGTTCCATCAGCCTTGCCATATTTTCTCAGCTGGCTATGATGGAGGGCAGTCAGTTGGCAGACTCACCTGAGGCCCTCCTTCCCAGACTGTGATACACACAGACCCGCCGCCTGCTTCAGCCCAAAGGGACGGCTTATGGTAAGGTCAAAACCCTGTGTTGGAAAGCTCCTGCCTAAGCCTCGCCCAAGCACAAGCATACTGGTCATTGGTCAAAGACTTTCCCCACAAGTTGAACATGTTTGCTCCCCTCTCGCCTCCGAAGGCCGAGTTTACCTAGCTAGGACTCAGACTTCAGGAAAGGTTCTCAGGGTGCTGGTGACTGCAAGTTGTTTCACCAGGCAGTCCAAATCGGGTACAGCCACTTGCATTTTCCAGGGGCACGGCGCAAATGGTGTCACCTAACGCGCCTCCAGCCTGGGAGGGGCAACATACACTCTCTGAATGGGAAACAAGCCCATGCCTTCAGTGGGAAAGGCCGCTATGCCTCTTTGCTTCGGCAGCCCAGGGATAGCGTCAGCTCTGAAATGCCTCCAAAGGAGCAGACTCAGAGAACCTTTGAACCACAGAGCAGGTGCGGCCCAGAACAAGGACTGCTCTTGGGCTGAGAACACCCACTGCCCAGCGCCTCTTTTGGCTACACACGTGTAGTGGGAGGGTGTTGAATTCTGCTGCGTGATAACTTCTCCGGGCCACGTAGTGTGAGCGCAGGTAGAGTGGCCCTCCATCTCCTCCCAGTGTCCTGCGTAAGTTGTACAAGGCCAACTCCCTGCTTGAATCCCTGGGTGGGGTACGTACTCTCCAGAGATAGGTGGCTGCTTGGGACCCAGGGCTAGTCTCTCTGTCAAAGTTCTGTGCATCAGCTTCGCAGCTGTTCTCTCTAAGCGGGTCCCAAAGGCTTTTTGGAAGACTTTCCTTCGAGGGTCAGAAAGAGCAAATGAGCCGACAGGCCCACGGGGATGCCAGTTCTCTCCAGCAACACCGCGAGCAGCCTCAGACACTTGGGTTCTCTTTGGTACATGAAAGAACACTATGCTTGGAAGCTTCTTCCAATCCAGTTTGAGAGCCGCACTTCCACTGCCTCCTAGGATTCCAAGTGGTGCCTTGCCGTCACAATTTCCAGTTCTTAGGCCTATGACGGCAGAGTGTCTGGCAGTTCTCAGAGAGGCCTTAGGAATGCAGGCTTTTTGGCTCCTTCCACTGACAAACCAGCTCCTCCAGATCCTCTGTCGTTAGGCATTTCATGTCAGAATATCTCTGGGCGCCCTCATTCCTCCTCCACGAAGTAAGACACAAACGGACTTGCCCTAAAGGGAGGAAGCCTTCTGAGTCCGGCAGAGAGGCAGTCTCTCCCACTCAGCATTCCCCCATGGCTGAGCCCAGGGTATGGGCCCGAGAGAGGGAGGAAGACAGCCGTGACCCCGAGCTTTTCCACAATGTAGTACAGGCCTCACCCTCAAGCTCACGTCAATCGCCTAGAGAAAACAGCAGGCCTCGGTCTGCTTTCCTGCGGCTAGGAAACTTTGCTTTCATTCCTTAGGTGGCACACTGGCTCAGGACTGCCCTGCCCGAAGCACTCACGGTGTGCAGCCCTATTTGTTGAGATCAGCCCTTCTGGCTCTCTCTCGGATGAAGCCACTGGAAAAGAGCCGTTCCTAATCTTCGGACCGTGGGAGCTTTCCCTAGTCTACACCAGAACAGCACTCTGAGGAGCTGCTGACGTTTGGTAGCAAAATCTCCTCTTCTGAAGAGAAACATTTCGCTGTAAGTGGGTTCCACAGCCTTGCCATATTTTCTCAGCTGGCTATGATGGAGGGCAGTCAGTTGGCAGACTCACCTGAGGCCCTCCTTCCCAGACTGTGATACACACAGACCCGCCGCCTGCTTCAGCCCAAAGGGACGGCTTATGGTAAGGTCAAAACCCTGTGTTGGAAAGCTCCTGCCTAAGCCTCGCCCAAGCACAAGCATACTGGTCATTGGTCAAAGACTTTCCCCACAAGTTGAACATGTTTGCTCCCCTCTCGCCTCCGAAGGCCGAGTTTACCTAGCTAGGACTCAGACTTCAGGAAAGGTTCTCAGGGTGCTGGTGACTGCAAGTTGTTTCACCAGGCAGCCCAAATCGGGTACAGCCACTTGCATTTTCCAGGGGCACGGCGCAAATGGTGTCACCTAACGCGCCTCCAGCCTGGGAGGGGCAACATACACTCTCTGAATGGGAAACAAGCCCATGCCTTCAGTGGGAAAGGCCGCTATGCCTCTTTGCTTCGGCAGCCCAGGGATAGCGTCAGCTCTGAAATGCCTCCAAAGGAGCAGACTCAGAGAACCTTTGAACCACAGAGCAGGTGCGGCCCAGAACAAGGACTGCTCTTGGGCTGAGAACACCCACTGCCCAGCGCCTCTTTTGGCTACACACGTGTAGTGGGAGGGTGTTGAATTCTGCTGCGTGATAACTTCTCCGGGCCACGTAGTGTGAGCGCAGGTAGAGTGGCCCTCCATCTCCTCCCAGTGTCCTGCGTAAGTTGTACAAGGCCAACTCCCTGCTTGAATCCCTGGGTGGGGTACGTACTCTCCAGAGATAGGTGGCTGCTTGGGACCCAGGGCTAGTCTCTCTGTCAAAGTTCTGTGCATCAGCTTGGCAGCTGTTCTCTCTAAGCGGGTCCCAAAGGCTTTTTGGAAGACTTTCCTTCGAGGGTCAGAAAGAGCAAATGAGCCGACAGGCCCACGGGGATGCCAGTTCTCTCCAGCAACACCGCGAGCAGCCTCAGACACTTGGGTTCTCTTTGGTACATGAAAGAACACTATGCTTGGAAGCTTCTTCCAATCCAGTTTGAGAGCCGCACTTCCACTGCCTCCTAGGATTCCAAGTGGTGCCTTGCCGTCACAATTTCCAGTTCTTAGGCCTATGACGGCAGAGTGTCTGGCAGTTCTCAGAGAGGCCTTAGGAATGCAGGCTTTTTGGCTCCTTCCACTGACAAACCAGCTCCTCCAGATCCTCTGTCGTTAGGCATTTCATGTCAGAATATCTCTGGGCGCCCTCATTCCTCCTCCACGAAGTAAGACACAAACGGACTTGCCCTAAAGGGAGGAAGCCTTCTGAGTCCGGCAGAGAGGCAGTCTCTCCCACTCAGCATTCCCCCATGGCTGAGCCCAGGGTATGGGCCCGAGAGAGGGAGGAAGACAGCCGTGACGCCGAGCTTTTCCACAATGTAGTACAGGCCTCACCCTCAAGCTCACGTCAATCGCCTAGAGAAAACAGCAGGCCTCGGTCTGCTTTCCTGCGGCTAGGAAACTTTGCTTTCATTCCTTAGGTGGCACACTGGCTCAGGACTGCCCTGCCCGAAGCACTCACGGTGTGCAGCCCTATTTGTTGAGATCAGCCCTTCTGGCTCTCTCTCGGATGAAGCCACTGGAAAAGAGCCGTTCCTAATCTTCGGACCGTGGGAGCTTTCCCTAGTCTACACCAGAACAGCACTCTGAGGAGCTGCTGACGTTTGGTAGCAAAATCTCCTCTTCTGAAGAGAAACATTTCGCTGTAAGTGGGTTCCATCAGCCTTGCCATATTTTCTCAGCTGGCTATGATGGAGGGCAGTCAGTTGGCAGACTCACCTGAGGCCCTCCTTCCCAGACTGTGAAACACACAGACCCGCCGCCTGCTTCAGCCCAAAGGGACGGCTTATGGTAAGGTCAAAACCCTGTGTTGGAAAGCTCCTGCCTAAGCCTCGCCCAAGCACAAGCATACTGGTCATTGGTCAAAGACTTTCCCCACAAGTTGAACATGTTTGCTCCCCTCTCGCCTCCGAAGGCCGAGTTTACCTAGCTAGGACTCAGACTTCAGGAAAGGTTCTCAGGGTGCTGGTGACTGCAAGTTGTTTCACCAGGCAGCCCAAATCGGGTACAGCCACTTGCATTTTCCAGGGGCACGGCGCAAATGGTGTCACCTAACGCGCCTCCAGCCTGGGAGGGGCAACATACACTCTCTGAATGGGAAACAAGCCCATGCCTTCAGTGGGAAAGGCCGCTATGCCTCTTTGCTTCGGCAGCCCAGGGATAGCGTCAGCTCTGAAATGCCTCCAAAGGAGCAGACTCAGAGAACCTTTGAACCACAGAGCAGGTGCGGCCCAGAACAAGGACTGCTCTTGGGCTGAGAACACCCACTGCCCAGCGCCTCTTTTGGCTACACACGTGTAGTGGGAGGGTGTTGAATTCTGCTGCGTGATAACTTCTCCGGGCCACGTAGTGTGAGCGCAGGTAGAGTGGCCCTCCATCTCCTCCCAGTGTCCTGCGTAAGTTGTACAAGGCCAACTCCCTGCTTGAATCCCTGGGTGGGGTACGTACTCTCCAGAGATAGGTGGCTGCTTGGGACCCAGGGCTAGTCTCTCTGTCAAAGTTCTGTGCATCAGCTTCGCAGCTGTTCTCTCTAAGCGGGTCCCAAAGGCTTTTTGGAAGACTTTCCTTCGAGGGTCAGAAAGAGCAAATGAGCCGACAGGCCCACGGGGATGCCAGTTCTCTCCAGCAACACCGCGAGCAGCCTCAGACACTTGGGTTCTCTTTGGTACATGAAAGAACACTATGCTTGGAAGCTTCTTCCAATCCAGTTTGAGAGCCGCACTTCCACTGCCTCCTTGGATTCCAAGTGGTGCCTTGCCGTCACAATTTCCAGTTCTTAGGCCTATGACGGCAGAGTGTCTGGCAGTTCTCAGAGAGGCCTTAGGAATGCAGGCTTTTTGGCTCCTTCCACTGACAAACCAGCTCCTCCAGATCCTCTGTCGTTAGGCATTTCATGTCAGAATATCTCTGGGCGCCCTCATTCCTCCTCCACGAAGTAAGACACAAACGGACTTGCCCTAAAGGGAGGAAGCCTTCTGAGTCCGGCAGAGAGGCAGTCTCTCCCACTCAGCATTCCCCCATGGCTGAGCCCAGGGTATGGGCCCGAGAGAGGGAGGAAGACAGCCGTGACCCCGAGCTTTTCCACAATGTAGTACAGGCCTCACCCTCAAGCTCACGTCAATCGCCTAGAGAAAACAGCAGGCCTCGGTCTGCTTTCCTGCGGCTAGGAAACTTTGCTTTCATTCCTTAGGTGGCACACTGGCTCAGGACTGCCCTGCCCGAAGCACTCACGGTGTGCAGCCCTATTTGTTGAGATCAGCCCTTCTGGCTCTCTCTCGGATGAAGCCACTGGAAAAGAGCCGTTCCTAATCTTCGGACCGTGGGAGCTTTCCCTAGTCTACACCAGAACAGCACTCTGAGGAGCTGCTGACGTTTGGTAGCAAAATCTCCTCTTCTGAAGAGAAACATTTCGCTGTAAGTGGGTTCCATCAGCCTTGCCATATTTTCTCAGCTGGCTATGATGGAGGGCAGTCAGTTGGCAGACTCACCTGAGGCCCTCCTTCCCAGACTGTGAAACACACAGACCCGCCGCCTGCTTCAGCCCAAAGGGACGGCTTATGGTAAGGTCAAAACCCTGTGTTGGAAAGCTCCTGCCTAAGCCTCGCCCAAGCACAAGCATACTGGTCATTGGTCAAAGACTTTCCCCACAAGTTGAACATGTTTGCTCCCCTCTCGCCTCCGAAGGCCGAGTTTACCTAGCTAGGACTCAGACTTCAGGAAAGGTTCTCAGGGTGCTGGTGACTGCAAGTTGTTTCACCAGGCAGCCCAAATCGGGTACAGCCACTTGCATTTTCCAGGGGCACGGCGCAAATGGTGTCACCTAACGCGCCTCCAGCCTGGGAGGGGCAACATACACTCTCTGAATGGGAAACAAGCCCATGCCTTCAGTGGGAAAGGCCGCTATGCCTCTTTGCTTCGGCAGCCCAGGGATAGCGTCAGCTCTGAAATGCCTCCAAAGGAGCAGACTCAGAGAACCTTTGAACCACAGAGCAGGTGCGGCCCAGAACAAGGACTGCTCTTGGGCTGAGAACACCCACTGCCCAGCGCCTCTTTTGGCTACACACGTGTAGTGGGAGGGTGTTGAATTCTGCTGCGTGATAACTTCTCCGGGCCACGTAGTGTGAGCGCAGGTAGAGTGGCCCTCCATCTCCTCCCAGTGTCCTGCGTAAGTTGTACAAGGCCAACTCCCTGCTTGAATCCCTGGGTGGGGTACGTACTCTCCAGAGATAGGTGGCTGCTTGGGACCCAGGGCTAGTCTCTCTGTCAAAGTTCTGTGCATCAGCTTCGCAGCTGTTCTCTCTAAGCGGGTCCCAAAGGCTTTTTGGAAGACTTTCCTTCGAGGGTCAGAAAGAGCAAATGAGCCGACAGGCCCACGGGGATGCCAGTTCTCTCCAGCAACACCGCGAGCAGCCTCAGACACTTGGGTTCTCTTTGGTACATGAAAGAACACTATGCTTGGAAGCTTCTTCCAATCCAGTTTGAGAGCCGCACTTCCACTGCCTCCTAGGATTCCAAGTGGTGCCTTGCCGTCACAATTTCCAGTTCTTAGGCCTATGACGGCAGAGTGTCTGGCAGTTCTCAGAGAGGCCTTAGGAATGCAGGCTTTTTGGCTCCTTCCACTGACAAACCAGCTCCTCCAGATCCTCTGTCGTTAGGCATTTCATGTCAGAATATCTCTGGGCGCCCTCATTCCTCCTCCACGAAGTAAGACACAAACGGACTTGCCCTAAAGGGAGGAAGCCTTCTGAGTCCGGCAGAGAGGCAGTCTCTCCCACTCAGCATTCCCCCATGGCTGAGCCCAGGGTATGGGCCCGAGAGAGGGAGGAAGACAGCCGTGACCCCGAGCTTTTCCACAATGTAGTACAGGCCTCACCCTCAAGCTCACGTCAATCGCCTAGAGAAAACAGCAGGCCTCGGTCTGCTTTCCTGCGGCTAGGAAACTTTGCTTTCATTCCTTAGGTGGCACACTGGCTCAGGACTGCCCTGCCCGAAGCACTCACGGTGTGCAGCCCTATTTGTTGAGATCAGCCCTTCTGGCTCTCTCTCGGATGAAGCCACTGGAAAAGAGCCGTTCCTAATCTTCGGACCGTGGGAGCTTTCCCTAGTCTACACCAGAACAGCACTCTGAGGAGCTGCTGACGTTTGGTAGCAAAATCTCCTCTTCTGAAGAGAAACATTTCGCTGTAAGTGGGTTCCATCAGCCTTGCCATATTTTCTCAGCTGGCTATGATGGAGGGCAGTCAGTTGGCAGACTCACCTGAGGCCCTCCTTCCCAGACTGTGATACACACAGACCCGCCGCCTGCTTCAGCCCAAAGGGACGGCTTATGGTAAGGTCAAAACCCTGTGTTGGAAAGCTCCTGCCTAAGCCTCGCCCAAGCACAAGCATACTGGTCATTGGTCAAAGACTTTCCCCACAAGTTGAACATGTTTGCTCCCCTCTCGCCTCCGAAGGCCGAGTTTACCTAGCTAGGACTCAGACTTCAGGAAAGGTTCTCAGGGTGCTGGTGACTGCAAGTTGTTTCACCAGGCAGCCCAAATCGGGTACAGCCACTTGCATTTTCCAGGGGCACGGCGCAAATGGTGTCACCTAACGCGCCTCCAGCCTGGGAGGGGCAACATACACTCTCTGAATGGGAAACAAGCCCATGCCTTCAGTGGGAAAGGCCGCTATGCCTCTTTGCTTCGGCAGCCCAGGGATAGCGTCAGCTCTGAAATGCCTCCAAAGGAGCAGACTCAGAGAACCTTTGAACCACAGAGCAGGTGCGGCCCAGAACAAGGACTGCTCTTGGGCTGAGAACACCCACTGCCCAGCGCCTCTTTTGGCTACACACGTGTAGTGGGAGGGTGTTGAATTCTGCTGCGTGATAACTTCTCCGGGCCACGTAGTGTGAGCGCAGGTAGAGTGGCCCTCCATCTCCTCCCAGTGTCCTGCGTAAGTTGTACAAGGCCAACTCCCTGCTTGAATCCCTGGGTGGGGTACGTACTCTCCAGAGATAGGTGGCTGCTTGGGACCCAGGGCTAGTCTCTCTGTCAAAGTTCTGTGCATCAGCTTGGCAGCTGTTCTCTCTAAGCGGGTCCCAAAGGCTTTTTGGAAGACTTTCCTTCGAGGGTCAGAAAGAGCAAATGAGCCGACAGGCCCACGGGGATGCCAGTTCTCTCCAGCAACACCGCGAGCAGCCTCAGACACTTGGGTTCTCTTTGGTACATGAAAGAACACTATGCTTGGAAGCTTCTTCCAATCCAGTTTGAGAGCCGCACTTCCACTGCCTCCTAGGATTCCAAGTGGTGCCTTGCCGTCACAATTTCCAGTTCTTAGGCCTATGACGGCAGAGTGTCTGGCAGTTCTCAGAGAGGCCTTAGGAATGCAGGCTTTTTGGCTCCTTCCACTGACAAACCAGCTCCTCCAGATCCTCTGTCGTTAGGCATTTCATGTCAGAATATCTCTGGGCGCCCTCATTCCTCCTCCACGAAGTAAGACACAAACGGACTTGCCCTAAAGGGAGGAAGCCTTCTGAGTCCGGCAGAGAGGCAGTCTCTCCCACTCAGCATTCCCCCATGGCTGAGCCCAGGGTATGGGCCCGAGAGAGGGAGGAAGACAGCCGTGACGCCGAGCTTTTCCACAATGTAGTACAGGCCTCACCCTCAAGCTCACGTCAATCGCCTAGAGAAAACAGCAGGCCTCGGTCTGCTTTCCTGCGGCTAGGAAACTTTGCTTTCATTCCTTAGGTGGCACACTGGCTCAGGACTGCCCTGCCCGAAGCACTCACGGTGTGCAGCCCTATTTGTTGAGATCAGCCCTTCTGGCTCTCTCTCGGATGAAGCCACTGGAAAAGAGCCGTTCCTAATCTTCGGACCGTGGGAGCTTTCCCTAGTCTACACCAGAACAGCACTCTGAGGAGCTGCTGACGTTTGGTAGCAAAATCTCCTCTTCTGAAGAGAAACATTTCGCTGTAAGTGGGTTCCATCAGCCTTGCCATATTTTCTCAGCTGGCTATGATGGAGGGCAGTCAGTTGGCAGACTCACCTGAGGCCCTCCTTCCCAGACTGTGAAACACACAGACCCGCCGCCTGCTTCAGCCCAAAGGGACGGCTTATGGTAAGGTCAAAACCCTGTGTTGGAAAGCTCCTGCCTAAGCCTCGCCCAAGCACAAGCATACTGGTCATTGGTCAAAGACTTTCCCCACAAGTTGAACATGTTTGCTCCCCTCTCGCCTCCGAAGGCCGAGTTTACCTAGCTAGGACTCAGACTTCAGGAAAGGTTCTCAGGGTGCTGGTGACTGCAAGTTGTTTCACCAGGCAGCCCAAATCGGGTACAGCCACTTGCATTTTCCAGGGGCACGGCGCAAATGGTGTCACCTAACGCGCCTCCAGCCTGGGAGGGGCAACATACACTCTCTGAATGGGAAACAAGCCCATGCCTTCAGTGGGAAAGGCCGCTATGCCTCTTTGCTTCGGCAGCCCAGGGATAGCGTCAGCTCTGAAATGCCTCCAAAGGAGCAGACTCAGAGAACCTTTGAACCACAGAGCAGGTGCGGCCCAGAACAAGGACTGCTCTTGGGCTGAGAACACCCACTGCCCAGCGCCTCTTTTGGCTACACACGTGTAGTGGGAGGGTGTTGAATTCTGCTGCGTGATAACTTCTCCGGGCCACGTAGTGTGAGCGCAGGTAGAGTGGCCCTCCATCTCCTCCCAGTGTCCTGCGTAAGTTGTACAAGGCCAACTCCCTGCTTGAATCCCTGGGTGGGGTACGTACTCTCCAGAGATAGGTGGCTGCTTGGGACCCAGGGCTAGTCTCTCTGTCAAAGTTCTGTGCATCAGCTTCGCAGCTGTTCTCTCTAAGCGGGTCCCAAAGGCTTTTTGGAAGACTTTCCTTCGAGGGTCAGAAAGAGCAAATGAGCCGACAGGCCCACGGGGATGCCAGTTCTCTCCAGCAACACCGCGAGCAGCCTCAGACACTTGGGTTCTCTTTGGTACATGAAAGAACACTATGCTTGGAAGCTTCTTCCAATCCAGTTTGAGAGCCGCACTTCCACTGCCTCCTAGGATTCCAAGTGGTGCCTTGCCGTCACAATTTCCAGTTCTTAGGCCTATGACGGCAGAGTGTCTGGCAGTTCTCAGAGAGGCCTTAGGAATGCAGGCTTTTTGGCTCCTTCCACTGACAAACCAGCTCCTCCAGATCCTCTGTCGTTAGGCATTTCATGTCAGAATATCTCTGGGCGCCCTCATTCCTCCTCCACGAAGTAAGACACAAACGGACTTGCCCTAAAGGGAGGAAGCCTTCTGAGTCCGGCAGAGAGGCAGTCTCTCCCACTCAGCATTCCCCCATGGCTGAGCCCAGGGTATGGGCCCGAGAGAGGGAGGAAGACAGCCGTGACGCCGAGCTTTTCCACAATGTAGTACAGGCCTCACCCTCAAGCTCACGTCAATCGCCTAGAGAAAACAGCAGGCCTCGGTCTGCTTTCCTGCGGCTAGGAAACTTTGCTTTCATTCCTTAGGTGGCACACTGGCTCAGGACTGCCCTGCCCGAAGCACTCACGGTGTGCAGCCCTATTTGTTGAGATCAGCCCTTCTGGCTCTCTCTCGGATGAAGCCACTGGAAAAGAGCCGTTCCTAATCTTCGGACCGTGGGAGCTTTCCCTAGTCTACACCAGAACAGCACTCTGAGGAGCTGCTGACGTTTGGTAGCAAAATCTCCTCTTCTGAAGAGAAACATTTCGCTGTAAGTGGGTT
Source organism: Balaenoptera borealis (assembly GCF_965194805.1). Classification (NCBI taxonomy): domain Eukaryota; kingdom Metazoa; phylum Chordata; class Mammalia; order Artiodactyla; family Balaenopteridae; genus Balaenoptera; species Balaenoptera borealis. Next base: position 74,721 of record NW_028122897.1, read on the forward strand.
CCATCAGCCTTGCCATATTTTCTCAGCTGGCTATGATGGAGGGCAGTCAGTTGGCAGACTCACCTGAGGCCCTCCTTCCCAGACTGTGATACACACAGACCCGCCGCCTGCTTCAGCCCAAAGGGACGGCTTATGGTAAGGTCAAAACCCTGTGTTGGAAAGCTCCTGCCTAAGCCTCGCCCAAGCACAAGCATACTGGTCATTGGTCAAAGACTTTCCCCACAAGTTGAACATGTTTGCTCCCCTCTCGCCTCCGAAGGCCGAGTTTACCTAGCTAGGACTCAGACTTCAGGAAAGGTTCTCAGGGTGCTGGTGACTGCAAGTTGTTTCACCAGGCAGCCCAAATCGGGTACAGCCACTTGCATTTTCCAGGGGCACGGCGCAAATGGTGTCACCTAACGCGCCTCCAGCCTGGGAGGGGCAACATACACTCTCTGAATGGGAAACAAGCCCATGCCTTCAGTGGGAAAGGCCGCTATGCCTCTTTGCTTCGGCAGCCCAGGGATAGCGTCAGCTCTGAAATGCCTCCAAAGGAGCAGACTCAGAGAACCTTTGAACCACAGAGCAGGTGCGGCCCAGAACAAGGACTGCTCTTGGGCTGAGAACACCCACTGCCCAGCGCCTCTTTTGGCTACACACGTGTAGTGGGAGGGTGTTGAATTCTGCTGCGTGATAACTTCTCCGGGCCACGTAGTGTGAGCGCAGGTAGAGTGGCCCTCCATCTCCTCCCAGTGTCCTGCGTAAGTTGTACAAGGCCAACTCCCTGCTTGAATCCCTGGGTGGGGTACGTACTCTCCAGAGATAGGTGGCTGCTTGGGACCCAGGGCTAGTCTCTCTGTCAAAGTTCTGTGCATCAGCTTCGCAGCTGTTCTCTCTAAGCGGGTCCCAAAGGCTTTTTGGAAGACTTTCCTTCGAGGGTCAGAAAGAGCAAATGAGCCGACAGGCCCACGGGGATGCCAGTTCTCTCCAGCAACACCGCGAGCAGCCTCAGACACTTGGGTTCTCTTTGGTACATGAAAGAACACTATGCTTGGAAGCTTCTTCCAATCCAGTTTGAGAGCCGCACTTCCACTGCCTCCTAGGATTCCAAGTGGTGCCTTGCCGTCACAATTTCCAGTTCTTAGGCCTATGACGGCAGAGTGTCTGGCAGTTCTCAGAGAGGCCTTAGGAATGCAGGCTTTTTGGCTCCTTCCACTGACAAACCAGCTCCTCCAGATCCTCTGTCGTTAGGCATTTCATGTCAGAATATCTCTGGGCGCCCTCATTCCTCCTCCACGAAGTAAGACACAAACGGACTTGCCCTAAAGGGAGGAAGCCTTCTGAGTCCGGCAGAGAGGCAGTCTCTCCCACTCAGCATTCCCCCATGGCTGAGCCCAGGGTATGGGCCCGAGAGAGGGAGGAAGACAGCCGTGACCCCGAGCTTTTCCACAATGTAGTACAGGCCTCACCCTCAAGCTCACGTCAATCGCCTAGAGAAAACAGCAGGCCTCGGTCTGCTTTCCTGCGGCTAGGAAACTTTGCTTTCATTCCTTAGGTGGCACACTGGCTCAGGACTGCCCTGCCCGAAGCACTCACGGTGTGCAGCCCTATTTGTTGAGATCAGCCCTTCTGGCTCTCTCTCGGATGAAGCCACTGGAAAAGAGCCGTTCCTAATCTTCGGACCGTGGGAGCTTTCCCTAGTCTACACCAGAACAGCACTCTGAGGAGCTGCTGACGTTTGGTAGCAAAATCTCCTCTTCTGAAGAGAAACATTTCGCTGTAAGTGGGTTCCATCAGCCTTGCCATATTTTCTCAGCTGGCTATGATGGAGGGCAGTCAGTTGGCAGACTCACCTGAGGCCCTCCTTCCCAGACTGTGATACACACAGACCCGCCGCCTGCTTCAGCCCAAAGGGACGGCTTATGGTAAGGTCAAAACCCTGTGTTGGAAAGCTCCTGCCTAAGCCTCGCCCAAGCACAAGCATACTGGTCATTGGTCAAAGACTTTCCCCACAAGTTGAACATGTTTGCTCCCCTCTCGCCTCCGAAGGCCGAGTTTACCTAGCTAGGACTCAGACTTCAGGAAAGGTTCTCAGGGTGCTGGTGACTGCAAGTTGTTTCACCAGGCAGTCCAAATCGGGTACAGCCACTTGCATTTTCCAGGGGCACGGCGCAAATGGTGTCACCTAACGCGCCTCCAGCCTGGGAGGGGCAACATACACTCTCTGAATGGGAAACAAGCCCATGCCTTCAGTGGGAAAGGCCGCTATGCCTCTTTGCTTCGGCAGCCCAGGGATAGCGTCAGCTCTGAAATGCCTCCAAAGGAGCAGACTCAGAGAACCTTTGAACCACAGAGCAGGTGCGGCCCAGAACAAGGACTGCTCTTGGGCTGAGAACACCCACTGCCCAGCGCCTCTTTTGGCTACACACGTGTAGTGGGAGGGTGTTGAATTCTGCTGCGTGATAACTTCTCCGGGCCACGTAGTGTGAGCGCAGGTAGAGTGGCCCTCCATCTCCTCCCAGTGTCCTGCGTAAGTTGTACAAGGCCAACTCCCTGCTTGAATCCCTGGGTGGGGTACGTACTCTCCAGAGATAGGTGGCTGCTTGGGACCCAGGGCTAGTCTCTCTGTCAAAGTTCTGTGCATCAGCTTGGCAGCTGTTCTCTCTAAGCGGGTCCCAAAGGCTTTTTGGAAGACTTTCCTTCGAGGGTCAGAAAGAGCAAATGAGCCGACAGGCCCACGGGGATGCCAGTTCTCTCCAGCAACACCGCGAGCAGCCTCAGACACTTGGGTTCTCTTTGGTACATGAAAGAACACTATGCTTGGAAGCTTCTTCCAATCCAGTTTGAGAGCCGCACTTCCACTGCCTCCTAGGATTCCAAGTGGTGCCTTGCCGTCACAATTTCCAGTTCTTAGGCCTATGACGGCAGAGTGTCTGGCAGTTCTCAGAGAGGCCTTAGGAATGCAGGCTTTTTGGCTCCTTCCACTGACAAACCAGCTCCTCCAGATCCTCTGTCGTTAGGCATTTCATGTCAGAATATCTCTGGGCGCCCTCATTCCTCCTCCACGAAGTAAGACACAAACGGACTTGCCCTAAAGGGAGGAAGCCTTCTGAGTCCGGCAGAGAGGCAGTCTCTCCCACTCAGCATTCCCCCATGGCTGAGCCCAGGGTATGGGCCCGAGAGAGGGAGGAAGACAGCCGTGACCCCGAGCTTTTCCACAATGTAGTACAGGCCTCACCCTCAAGCTCACGTCAATCGCCTAGAGAAAACAGCAGGCCTCGGTCTGCTTTCCTGCGGCTAGGAAACTTTGCTTTCATTCCTTAGGTGGCACACTGGCTCAGGACTGCCCTGCCCGAAGCACTCACGGTGTGCAGCCCTATTTGTTGAGATCAGCCCTTCTGGCTCTCTCTCGGATGAAGCCACTGGAAAAGAGCCGTTCCTAATCTTCGGACCGTGGGAGCTTTCCCTAGTCTACACCAGAACAGCACTCTGAGGAGCTGCTGACGTTTGGTAGCAAAATCTCCTCTTCTGAAGAGAAACATTTCGCTGTAAGTGGGTTCCATCAGCCTTGCCATATTTTCTCAGCTGGCTATGATGGAGGGCAGTCAGTTGGCAGACTCACCTGAGGCCCTCCTTCCCAGACTGATACACACAGACCCGCCGCCTGCTTCAGCCCAAAGGGACGGCTTATGGTAAGGTCAAAACCCTGTGTTGGAAAGCTCCTGCCTAAGCCTCGCCCAAGCACAAGCATACTGGTCATTGGTCAAAGACTTTCCCCACAAGTTGAACATGTTTGCTCCCCTCTCGCCTCCGAAGGCCGAGTTTACCTAGCTAGGACTCAGACTTCAGGAAAGGTTCTCAGGGTGCTGGTGACTGCAAGTTGTTTCACCAGGCAGTCCAAATCGGGTACAGCCACTTGCATTTTCCAGGGGCACGGCGCAAATGGTGTCACCTAACGCGCCTCCAGCCTGGGAGGGGCAACATACACTCTCTGAATGGGAAACAAGCCCATGCCTTCAGTGGGAAAGGCCGCTATGCCTCTTTGCTTCGGCAGCCCAGGGATAGCGTCAGCTCTGAAATGCCTCCAAAGGAGCAGACTCAGAGAACCTTTGAACCACAGAGCAGGTGCGGCCCAGAACAAGGACTGCTCTTGGGCTGAGAACACCCACTGCCCAGCGCCTCTTTTGGCTACACACGTGTAGTGGGAGGGTGTTGAATTCTGCTGCGTGATAACTTCTCCGGGCCACGTAGTGTGAGCGCAGGTAGAGTGGCCCTCCATCTCCTCCCAGTGTCCTGCGTAAGTTGTACAAGGCCAACTCCCTGCTTGAATCCCTGGGTGGGGTACGTACTCTCCAGAGATAGGTGGCTGCTTGGGACCCAGGGCTAGTCTCTCTGTCAAAGTTCTGTGCATCAGCTTGGCAGCTGTTCTCTCTAAGCGGGTCCCAAAGGCTTTTTGGAAGACTTTCCTTCGAGGGTCAGAAAGAGCAAATGAGCCGACAGGCCCACGGGGATGCCAGTTCTCTCCAGCAACACCGCGAGCAGCCTCAGACACTTGGGTTCTCTTTGGTACATGAAAGAACACTATGCTTGGAAGCTTCTTCCAATCCAGTTTGAGAGCCGCACTTCCACTGCCTCCTAGGATTCCAAGTGGTGCCTTGCCGTCACAATTTCCAGTTCTTAGGCCTATGACGGCAGAGTGTCTGGCAGTTCTCAGAGAGGCCTTAGGAATGCAGGCTTTTTGGCTCCTTCCACTGACAAACCAGCTCCTCCAGATCCTCTGTCGTTAGGCATTTCATGTCAGAATATCTCTGGGCGCCCTCATTCCTCCTCCACGAAGTAAGACACAAACGGACTTGCCCTAAAGGGAGGAAGCCTTCTGAGTCCGGCAGAGAGGCAGTCTCTCCCACTCAGCATTCCCCCATGGCTGAGCCCAGGGTATGGGCCCGAGAGAGGGAGGAAGACAGCCGTGACGCCGAGCTTTTCCACAATGTAGTACAGGCCTCACCCTCAAGCTCACGTCAATCGCCTAGAGAAAACAGCAGGCCTCGGTCTGCTTTCCTGCGGCTAGGAAACTTTGCTTTCATTCCTTAGGTGGCACACTGGCTCAGGACTGCCCTGCCCGAAGCACTCACGGTGTGCAGCCCTATTTGTTGAGATCAGCCCTTCTGGCTCTCTCTCGGATGAAGCCACTGGAAAAGAGCCGTTCCTAATCTTCGGACCGTGGGAGCTTTCCCTAGTCTCCACCAGAACAGCACTCTGAGGAGCTGCTGACGTTTGGTAGCAAAATCTCCTCTTCTGAAGAGAAACATTTCGCTGTAAGTGGGTTCCATCAGCCTTGCCATATTTTCTCAGCTGGCTATGATGGAGGGCAGTCAGTTGGCAGACTCACCTGAGGCCCTCCTTCCCAGACTGTGATACACACAGACCCGCCGCCTGCTTCAGCCCAAAGGGACGGCTTATGGTAAGGTCAAAACCCTGTGTTGGAAAGCTCCTGCCTAAGCCTCGCCCAAGCACAAGCATACTGGTCATTGGTCAAAGACTTTCCCCACAAGTTGAACATGTTTGCTCCCCTCTCGCCTCCGAAGGCCGAGTTTACCTAGCTAGGACTCAGACTTCAGGAAAGGTTCTCAGGGTGCTGGTGACTGCAAGTTGTTTCACCAGGCAGCCCAAATCGGGTACAGCCACTTGCATTTTCCAGGGGCACGGCGCAAATGGTGTCACCTAACGCGCCTCCAGCCTGGGAGGGGCAACATACACTCTCTGAATGGGAAACAAGCCCATGCCTTCAGTGGGAAAGGCCGCTATGCCTCTTTGCTTCGGCAGCCCAGGGATAGCGTCAGCTCTGAAATGCCTCCAAAGGAGCAGACTCAGAGAACCTTTGAACCACAGAGCAGGTGCGGCCCAGAACAAGGACTGCTCTTGGGCTGAGAACACCCACTGCCCAGCGCCTCTTTTGGCTACACACGTGTAGTGGGAGGGTGTTGAATTCTGCTGCGTGATAACTTCTCCGGGCCACGTAGTGTGAGCGCAGGTAGAGTGGCCCTCCATCTCCTCCCAGTGTCCTGCGTAAGTTGTACAAGGCCAACTCCCTGCTTGAATCCCTGGGTGGGGTACGTACTCTCCAGAGATAGGTGGCTGCTTGGGACCCAGGGCTAGTCTCTATGTCAAAGTTCTGTGCATCAGCTTGGCAGCTGTTCTCTCTAAGCGGGTCCCAAAGGCTTTTTGGAAGACTTTCCTTCGAGGGTCAGAAAGAGCAAATGAGCCGACAGGCCCACGGGGATGCCAGTTCTCTCCAGCAACACCGCGAGCAGCCTCAGACACTTGGGTTCTCTTTGGTACATGAAAGAACACTATGCTTGGAAGCTTCTTCCAATCCAGTTTGAGAGCCGCACTTCCACTGCCTCCTAGGATTCCAAGTGTTGCCTTGCCGTCACAATTTCCAGTTCTTAGGCCTATGACGGCAGAGTGTCTGGCAGTTCTCAGCGAGGCCTTAGGAATGCAGGCTTTTTGGCTCCTTCCACTGACAAACCAGCTCCTCCAGATCCTCTGTCGTTAGGCATTTCATGTCAGAATATCTCTGGGCGCCCTCATTCCTCCTCCACGAAGTAAGACACAAACGGACTTGCCCTAAAGGGAGGAAGCCTTCTGAGTCCGGCAGAGAGGCAGTCTCTCCCACTCAGCATTCCCCCATGGCTGAGCCCAGGGTATGGGCCCGAGAGAGGGAGGAAGACAGCCGTGACGCCGAGCTTTTCCACAATGTAGTACAGGCCTCACCCTCAAGCTCACGTCAATCGCCTAGAGAAAACAGCAGGCCTCGGTCTGCTTTCCTGCGGCTAGGAAACCTTGCTTTCATTCCTTAGGTGGCACACTGGCTCAGGACTGCCCTGCCCGAAGCACTCACGGTGTGCAGCCCTATTTGTTGAGATCAGCCCTTCTGGCTCTCTCTCGGATGAAGCCACTGGAAAAGAGCCGTTCCTAATCTTCGGACCGTGGGAGCTTTCCCTAGTCTCCACCAGAACAGCACTCTGAGGAGCTGCTGACGTTTGGTAGCAAAATCTCCTCTTCTGAAGAGAAACATTTCGCTGTAAGTGGGTTCCATCAGCCTTGCCATATTTTCTCAGCTGGCTATGATGGAGGGCAGTCAGTTGGCAGACTCACCTGAGGCCCTCCTTCCCAGACTGTGATACACACAGACCCGCCGCCTGCTTCAGCCCAAAGGGACGGCTTATGGTAAGGTCAAAACCCTGTGTTGGAAAGCTCCTGCCTAAGCCTCGCCCAAGCACAAGCATACTGGTCATTGGTCAAAGACTTTCCCCACAAGTTGAACATGTTTGCTCCCCTCTCGCCTCCGAAGGCCGAGTTTACCTAGCTAGGACTCAGACTTCAGGAAAGGTTCTCAGGGTGCTGGTGACTGCAAGTTGTTTCACCAGGCAGCCCAAATCGGGTACAGCCACTTGCATTTTCCAGGGGCACGGCGCAAATGGTGTCACCTAACGCGCCTCCAGCCTGGGAGGGGCAACATACACTCTCTGAATGGGAAACAAGCCCATGCCTTCAGTGGGAAAGGCCGCTATGCCTCTTTGCTTCGGCAGCCCAGGGATAGCGTCAGCTCTGAAATGCCTCCAAAGGAGCAGACTCAGAGAACCTTTGAACCACAGAGCAGGTGCGGCCCAGAACAAGGACTGCTCTTGGGCTGAGAACACCCACTGCCCAGCGCCTCTTTTGGCTACACACGTGTAGTGGGAGGGTGTTGAATTCTGCTGCGTGATAACTTCTCCGGGCCACGTAGTGTGAGCGCAGGTAGAGTGGCCCTCCATCTCCTCCCAGTGTCCTGCGTAAGTTGTACAAGGCCAACTCCCTGCTTGAATCCCTGGGTGGGGTACGTACTCTCCAGAGATAGGTGGCTGCTTGGGACCCAGGGCTAGTCTCTCTGTCAAAGTTCTGTGCATCAGCTTGGCAGCTGTTCTCTCTAAGCGGGTCCCAAAGGCTTTTTGGAAGACTTTCCTTCGAGGGTCAGAAAGAGCAAATGAGCCGACAGGCCCACGGGGATGCCAGTTCTCTCCAGCAACACCGCGAGCAGCCTCAGACACTTGGGTTCTCTTTGGTACATGAAAGAACACTATGCTTGGAAGCTTCTTCCAATCCAGTTTGAGAGCCGCACTTCCACTGCCTCCTAGGATTCCAAGTGTTGCCTTGCCGTCACAATTTCCAGTTCTTAGGCCTATGACGGCAGAGTGTCTGGCAGTTCTCAGCGAGGCCTTAGGAATGCAGGCTTTTTGGCTCCTTCCACTGACAAACCAGCTCCTCCAGATCCTCTGTCGTTAGGCATTTCATGTCAGAATATCTCTGGGCGCCCTCATTCCTCCTCCACGAAGTAAGACACAAACGGACTTGCCCTAAAGGGAGGAAGCCTTCTGAGTCCGGCAGAGAGGCAGTCTCTCCCACTCAGCATTCCCCCATGGCTGAGCCCAGGGTATGGGCCCGAGAGAGGGAGGAAGACAGCCGTGACGCCGAGCTTTTCCACAATGTAGTACAGGCCTCACCCTCAAGCTCACGTCAATCGCCTAGAGAAAACAGCAGGCCTCGGTCTGCTTTCCTGCGGCTAGGAAACCTTGCTTTCATTCCTTAGGTGGCACACTGGCTCAGGACTGCCCTGCCCGAAGCACTCACGGTGTGCAGCCCTATTTGTTGAGATCAGCCCTTCTGGCTCTCTCTCGGATGAAGCCACTGGAAAAGAGCCGTTCCTAATCTTCGGACCGTGGGAGCTTTCCCTAGTCTCCACCAGAACAGCACTCTGAGGAGCTGCTGACGTTTGGTAGCAAAATCTCCTCTTCTGAAGAGAAACATTTCGCTGTAAGTGGGTTCCATCAGCCTTGCCATATTTTCTCAGCTGGCTATGATGGAGGGCAGTCAGTTGGCAGACTCACCTGAGGCCCTCCTTCCCAGACTGTGATACACACAGACCCGCCGCCTGCTTCAGCCCAAAGGGGCGGCTTATGGTAAGGTCAAAACCCTGTGTTGGAAAGCTCCTGCCTAAGCCTCGCCCAAGCACAAGCATACTGGTCATTGGTCAAAGACTTTCCCCACAAGTTGAACATGTTTGCTCCCCTCTCGCCTCCGAAGGCCGAGTTTACCTAGCTAGGACTCAGACTTCAGGAAAGGTTCTCAGGGTGCTGGTGACTGCAAGTTGTTTCACCAGGCAGCCCAAATCGGGTACAGCCACTTGCATTTTCCAGGGGCACGGCGCAAATGGTGTCACCTAACGCGCCTCCAGCCTGGGAGGGGCAACATACACTCTCTGAATGGGAAACAAGCCCATGCCTTCAGTGGGAAAGGCCGCTATGCCTCTTTGCTTCGGCAGCCCAGGGATAGCGTCAGCTCTGAAATGCCTCCAAAGGAGCAGACTCAGAGAACCTTTGAACCACAGAGCAGGTGCGGCCCAGAACAAGGACTGCTCTTGGGCTGAGAACACCCACTGCCCAGCGCCTCTTTTGGCTACACACGTGTAGTGGGAGGGTGTTGAATTCTGCTGCGTGATAACTTCTCCGGGCCACGTAGTGTGAGCGCAGGTAGAGTGGCCCTCCATCTCCTCCCAGTGTCCTGCGTAAGTTGTACAAGGCCAACTCCCTGCTTGAATCCCTGGGTGGGGTACGTACTCTCCAGAGATAGGTGGCTGCTTGGGACCCAGGGCTAGTCTCTCTGTCAAAGTTCTGTGCATCAGCTTGGCAGCTGTTCTCTCTAAGCGGGTCCCAAAGGCTTTTTGGAAGACTTTCCTTCGAGGGTCAGAAAGAGCAAATGAGCCGACAGGCCCACGGGGATGCCAGTTCTCTCCAGCAACACCGCGAGCAGCCTCAGACACTTGGGTTCTCTTTGGTACATGAAAGAACACTATGCTTGGAAGCTTCTTCCAATCCAGTTTGAGAGCCGCACTTCCACTGCCTCCTAGGATTCCAAGTGGTGCCTTGCCGTCACAATTTCCAGTTCTTAGGCCTATGACGGCAGAGTGTCTGGCAGTTCTCAGAGAGGCCTTAGGAATGCAGGCTTTTTGGCTCCTTCCACTGACAAACCAGCTCCTCCAGATCCTCTGTCGTTAGGCATTTCATGTCAGAATATCTCTGGGCGCCCTCATTCCTCCTCCACGAAGTAAGACACAAACGGACTTGCCCTAAAGGGAGGAAGCCTTCTGAGTCCGGCAGAGAGGCAGTCTCTCCCACTCAGCATTCCCCCATGGCTGAGCCCAGGGTATGGGCCCGAGAGAGGGAGGAAGACAGCCGTGACGCCGAGCTTTTCCACAATGTAGTACAGGCCTCACCCTCAAGCTCACGTCAATCGCCTAGAGAAAACAGCAGGCCTCGGTCTGCTTTCCTGCGGCTAGGAAACTTTGCTTTCATTCCTTAGGTGGCACACTGGCTCAGGACTGCCCTGCCCGAAGCACTCACGGTGTGCAGCCCTATTTGTTGAGATCAGCCCTTCTGGCTCTCTCTCGGATGAAGCCACTGGAAAAGAGCCGTTCCTAATCTTCGGACCGTGGGAGCTTTCCCTAGTCTACACCAGAACAGCACTCTGAGGAGCTGCTGACGTTTGGTAGCAAAATCTCCTCTTCTGAAGAGAAACATTTCGCTGTAAGTGGGTTCCATCAGCCTTGCCATATTTTCTCAGCTGGCTATGATGGAGGGCAGTCAGTTGGCAGACTCACCTGAGGCCCTCCTTCCCAGACTGTGATACACACAGACCCGCCGCCTGCTTCAGCCCAAAGGGACGGCTTATGGTAAGGTCAAAACCCTGTGTTGGAAAGCTCCTGCCTAAGCCTCGCCCAAGCACAAGCATACTGGTCATTGGTCAAAGACTTTCCCCACAAGTTGAACATGTTTGCTCCCCTCTCGCCTCCGAAGGCCGAGTTTACCTAGCTAGGACTCAGACTTCAGGAAAGGTTCTCAGGGTGCTGGTGACTGCAAGTTGTTTCACCAGGCAGCCCAAATCGGGTACAGCCACTTGCATTTTCCAGGGGCACGGCGCAAATGGTGTCACCTAACGCGCCTCCAGCCTGGGAGGGGCAACATACACTCTCTGAATGGGAAACAAGCCCATGCCTTCAGTGGGAAAGGCCGCTATGCCTCTTTGCTTCGGCAGCCCAGGGATAGCGTCAGCTCTGAAATGCCTCCAAAGGAGCAGACTCAGAGAACCTTTGAACCACAGAGCAGGTGCGGCCCAGAACAAGGACTGCTCTTGGGCTGAGAACACCCACTGCCCAGCGCCTCTTTTGGCTACACACGTGTAGTGGGAGGGTGTTGAATTCTGCTGCGTGATAACTTCTCCGGGCCACGTAGTGTGAGCGCAGGTAGAGTGGCCCTCCATCTCCTCCCAGTGTCCTGCGTAAGTTGTACAAGGCCAACTCCCTGCTTGAATCCCTGGGTGGGGTACGTACTCTCCAGAGATAGGTGGCTGCTTGGGACCCAGGGCTAGTCTCTCTGTCAAAGTTCTGTGCATCAGCTTGGCAGCTGTTCTCTCTAAGCGGGTCCCAAAGGCTTTTTGGAAGACTTTCCTTCGAGGGTCAGAAAGAGCAAATGAGCCGACAGGCCCACGGGGATGCCAGTTCTCTCCAGCAACACCGCGAGCAGCCTCAGACACTTGGGTTCTCTTTGGTACATGAAAGAACACTATGCTTGGAAGCTTCTTCCAATCCAGTTTGAGAGCCGCACTTCCACTGCCTCCTAGGATTCCAAGTGGTGCCTTGCCGTCACAATTTCCAGTTCTTAGGCCTATGACGGCAGAGTGTCTGGCAGTTCTCAGAGAGGCCTTAGGAATGCAGGCTTTTTGGCTCCTTCCACTGACAAACCAGCTCCTCCAGATCCTCTGTCGTTAGGCATTTCATGTCAGAATATCTCTGGGCGCCCTCATTCCTCCTCCACGAAGTAAGACACAAACGGACTTGCCCTAAAGGGAGGAAGCCTTCTGAGTCCGGCAGAGAGGCAGTCTCTCCCACTCAGCATTCCCCCATGGCTGAGCCCAGGGTATGGGCCCGAGAGAGGGAGGAAGACAGCCGTGACGCCGAGCTTTTCCACAATGTAGTACAGGCCTCACCCTCAAGCTCACGTCAATCGCCTAGAGAAAACAGCAGGCCTCGGTCTGCTTTCCTGCGGCTAGGAAACTTTGCTTTCATTCCTTAGGTGGCACACTGGCTCAGGACTGCCCTGCCCGAAGCACTCACGGTGTGCAGCCCTATTTGTTGAGATCAGCCCTTCTGGCTCTCTCTCGGATGAAGCCACTGGAAAAGAGCCGTTCCTAATCTTCGGACCGTGGGAGCTTTCCCTAGTCTCCACCAGAACAGCACTCTGAGGAGCTGCTGACGTTTGGTAGCAAAATCTCCTCTTCTGAAGAGAAACATTTCGCTGTAAGTGGGTTCCATCAGCCTTGCCATATTTTCTCAGCTGGCTATGATGGAGGGCAGTCAGTTGGCAGACTCACCTGAGGCCCTCCTTCCCAGACTGTGATACACACAGACCCGCCGCCTGCTTCAGCCCAAAGGGACGGCTTATGGTAAGGTCAAAACCCTGTGTTGGAAAGCTCCTGCCTAAGCCTCGCCCAAGCACAAGCATACTGGTCATTGGTCAAAGACTTTCCCCACAAGTTGAACATGTTTGCTCCCCTCTCGCCTCCGAAGGCCGAGTTTACCTAGCTAGGACTCAGACTTCAGGAAAGGTTCTCAGGGTGCTGGTGACTGCAAGTTGTTTCACCAGGCAGCCCAAATCGGGTACAGCCACTTGCATTTTCCAGGGGCACGGCGCAAATGGTGTCACCTAACGCGCCTCCAGCCTGGGAGGGGCAACATACACTCTCTGAATGGGAAACAAGCCCATGCCTTCAGTGGGAAAGGCCGCTATGCCTCTTTGCTTCGGCAGCCCAGGGATAGCGTCAGCTCTGAAATGCCTCCAAAGGAGCAGACTCAGAGAACCTTTGAACCACAGAGCAGGTGCGGCCCAGAACAAGGACTGCTCTTGGGCTGAGAACACCCACTGCCCAGCGCCTCTTTTGGCTACACACGTGTAGTGGGAGGGTGTTGAATTCTGCTGCGTGATAACTTCTCCGGGCCACGTAGTGTGAGCGCAGGTAGAGTGGCCCTCCATCTCCTCCCAGTGTCCTGCGTAAGTTGTACAAGGCCAACTCCCTGCTTGAATCCCTGGGTGGGGTACGTACTCTCCAGAGATAGGTGGCTGCTTGGGACCCAGGGCTAGTCTCTCTGTCAAAGTTCTGTGCATCAGCTTGGCAGCTGTTCTCTCTAAGCGGGTCCCAAAGGCTTTTTGGAAGACTTTCCTTCGAGGGTCAGAAAGAGCAAATGAGCCGACAGGCCCACGGGGATGCCAGTTCTCTCCAGCAACACCGCGAGCAGCCTCAGACACTTGGGTTCTCTTTGGTACATGAAAGAACACTATGCTTGGAAGCTTCTTCCAATCCAGTTTGAGAGCCGCACTTCCACTGCCTCCTAGGATTCCAAGTGGTGCCTTGCCGTCACAATTTCCAGTTCTTAGGCCTATGACGGCAGAGTGTCTGGCAGTTCTCAGAGAGGCCTTAGGAATGCAGGCTTTTTGGCTCCTTCCACTGACAAACCAGCTCCTCCAGATCCTCTGTCGTTAGGCATTTCATGTCAGAATATCTCTGGGCGCCCTCATTCCTCCTCCACGAAGTAAGACACAAACGGACTTGCCCTAAAGGGAGGAAGCCTTCTGAGTCCGGCAGAGAGGCAGTCTCTCCCACTCAGCATTCCCCCATGGCTGAGCCCAGGGTATGGGCCCGAGAGAGGGAGGAAGACAGCCGTGACGCCGAGCTTTTCCACAATGTAGTACAGGCCTCACCCTCAAGCTCACGTCAATCGCCTAGAGAAAACAGCAGGCCTCGGTCTGCTTTCCTGCGGCTAGGAAACTTTGCTTTCATTCCTTAGGTGGCACACTGGCTCAGGACTGCCCTGCCCGAAGCACTCACGGTGTGCAGCCCTATTTGTTGAGATCAGCCCTTCTGGCTCTCTCTCGGATGAAGCCACTGGAAAAGAGCCGTTCCTAATCTTCGGACCGTGGGAGCTTTCCCTAGTCTCCACCAGAACAGCACTCTGAGGAGCTGCTGACGTTTGGTAGCAAAATCTCCTCTTCTGAAGAGAAACATTTCGCTGTAAGTGGGTTCCATCAGCCTTGCCATATTTTCTCAGCTGGCTATGATGGAGGGCAGTCAGTTGGCAGACTCACCTGAGGCCCTCCTTCCCAGACTGTGATACACACAGACCCGCCGCCTGCTTCAGCCCAAAGGGACGGCTTATGGTAAGGTCAAAACCCTGTGTTGGAAAGCTCCTGCCTAAGCCTCGCCCAAGCACAAGCATACTGGTCATTGGTCAAAGACTTTCCCCACAAGTTGAACATGTTTGCTCCCCTCTCGCCTCCGAAGGCCGAGTTTACCTAGCTAGGACTCAGACTTCAGGAAAGGTTCTCAGGGTGCTGGTGACTGCAAGTTGTTTCACCAGGCAGCCCAAATCGGGTACAGCCACTTGCATTTTCCAGGGGCACGGCGCAAATGGTGTCACCTAACGCGCCTCCAGCCTGGGAGGGGCAACATACACTCTCTGAATGGGAAACAAGCCCATGCCTTCAGTGGGAAAGGCCGCTATGCCTCTTTGCTTCGGCAGCCCAGGGATAGCGTCAGCTCTGAAATGCCTCCAAAGGAGCAGACTCAGAGAACCTTTGAACCACAGAGCAGGTGCGGCCCAGAACAAGGACTGCTCTTGGGCTGAGAACACCCACTGCCCAGCGCCTCTTTTGGCTACACACGTGTAGTGGGAGGGTGTTGAATTCTGCTGCGTGATAACTTCTCCGGGCCACGTAGTGTGAGCGCAGGTAGAGTGGCCCTCCATCTCCTCCCAGTGTCCTGCGTAAGTTGTACAAGGCCAACTCCCTGCTTGAATCCCTGGGTGGGGTACGTACTCTCCAGAGATAGGTGGCTGCTTGGGACCCAGGGCTAGTCTCTCTGTCAAAGTTCTGTGCATCAGCTTGGCAGCTGTTCTCTCTAAGCGGGTCCCAAAGGCTTTTTGGAAGACTTTCCTTCGAGGGTCAGAAAGAGCAAATGAGCCGACAGGCCCACGGGGATGCCAGTTCTCTCCAGCAACACCGCGAGCAGCCTCAGACACTTGGGTTCTCTTTGGTACATGAAAGAACACTATGCTTGGAAGCTTCTTCCAATCCAGTTTGAGAGCCGCACTTCCACTGCCTCCTAGGATTCCAAGTGGTGCCTTGCCGTCACAATTTCCAGTTCTTAGGCCTATGACGGCAGAGTGTCTGGCAGTTCTCAGAGAGGCCTTAGGAATGCAGGCTTTTTGGCTCCTTCCACTGACAAACCAGCTCCTCCAGATCCTCTGTCGTTAGGCATTTCATGTCAGAATATCTCTGGGCGCCCTCATTCCTCCTCCACGAAGTAAGACACAAACGGACTTGCCCTAAAGGGAGGAAGCCTTCTGAGTCCGGCAGAGAGGCAGTCTCTCCCACTCAGCATTCCCCCATGGCTGAGCCCAGGGTATGGGCCCGAGAGAGGGAGGAAGACAGCCGTGACGCCGAGCTTTTCCACAATGTAGTACAGGCCTCACCCTCAAGCTCACGTCAATCGCCTAGAGAAAACAGCAGGCCTCGGTCTGCTTTCCTGCGGCTAGGAAACTTTGCTTTCATTCCTTAGGTGGCACACTGGCTCAGGACTGCCCTGCCCGAAGCACTCACGGTGTGCAGCCCTATTTGTTGAGATCAGCCCTTCTGGCTCTCTCTCGGATGAAGCCACTGGAAAAGAGCCGTTCCTAATCTTCGGACCGTGGGAGCTTTCCCTAGTCTCCACCAGAACAGCACTCTGAGGAGCTGCTGACGTTTGGTAGCAAAATCTCCTCTTCTGAAGAGAAACATTTCGCTGTAAGTGGGTTCCATCAGCCTTGCCATATTTTCTCAGCTGGCTATGATGGAGGGCAGTCAGTTGGCAGACTCACCTGAGGCCCTCCTTCCCAGACTGTGATACACACAGACCCGCCGCCTGCTTCAGCCCAAAGGGACGGCTTATGGTAAGGTCAAAACCCTGTGTTGGAAAGCTCCTGCCTAAGCCTCGCCCAAGCACAAGCATACTGGTCATTGGTCAAAGACTTTCCCCACAAGTTGAACATGTTTGCTCCCCTCTCGCCTCCGAAGGCCGAGTTTACCTAGCTAGGACTCAGACTTCAGGAAAGGTTCTCAGGGTGCTGGTGACTGCAAGTTGTTTCACCAGGCAGCCCAAATCGGGTACAGCCACTTGCATTTTCCAGGGGCACGGCGCAAATGGTGTCACCTAACGCGCCTCCAGCCTGGGAGGGGCAACATACACTCTCTGAATGGGAAACAAGCCCATGCCTTCAGTGGGAAAGGCCGCTATGCCTCTTTGCTTCGGCAGCCCAGGGATAGCGTCAGCTCTGAAATGCCTCCAAAGGAGCAGACTCAGAGAACCTTTGAACCACAGAGCAGGTGCGGCCCAGAACAAGGACTGCTCTTGGGCTGAGAACACCCACTGCCCAGCGCCTCTTTTGGCTACACACGTGTAGTGGGAGGGTGTTGAATTCTGCTGCGTGATAACTTCTCCGGGCCACGTAGTGTGAGCGCAGGTAGAGTGGCCCTCCATCTCCTCCCAGTGTCCTGCGTAAGTTGTACAAGGCCAACTCCCTGCTTGAATCCCTGGGTGGGGTACGTACTCTCCAGAGATAGGTGGCTGCTTGGGACCCAGGGCTAGTCTCTCTGTCAAAGTTCTGTGCATCAGCTTGGCAGCTGTTCTCTCTAAGCGGGTCCCAAAGGCTTTTTGGAAGACTTTCCTTCGAGGGTCAGAAAGAGCAAATGAGCCGACAGGCCCACGGGGATGCCAGTTCTCTCCAGCAACACCGCGAGCAGCCTCAGACACTTGGGTTCTCTTTGGTACATGAAAGAACACTATGCTTGGAAGCTTCTTCCAATCCAGTTTGAGAGCCGCACTTCCACTGCCTCCTAGGATTCCAAGTGTTGCCTTGCCGTCACAATTTCCAGTTCTTAGGCCTATGACGGCAGAGTGTCTGGCAGTTCTCAGAGAGGCCTTAGGAATGCAGGCTTTTTGGCTCCTTCCACTGACAAACCAGCTCCTCCAGATCCTCTGTCGTTAGGCATTTCATGTCAGAATATCTCTGGGCGCCCTCATTCCTCCTCCACGAAGTAAGACACAAACGGACTTGCCCTAAAGGGAGGAAGCCTTCTGAGTCCGGCAGAGAGGCAGTCTCTCCCACTCAGCATTCCCCCATGGCTGAGCCCAGGGTATGGGCCCGAGAGAGGGAGGAAGACAGCCGTGACGCCGAGCTTTTCCACAATGTAGTACAGGCCTCACCCTCAAGCTCACGTCAATCGCCTAGAGAAAACAGCAGGCCTCGGTCTGCTTTCCTGCGGCTAGGAAACCTTGCTTTCATTCCTTAGGTGGCACACTGGCTCAGGACTGCCCTGCCCGAAGCACTCACGGTGTGCAGCCCTATTTGTTGAGATCAGCCCTTCTGGCTCTCTCTCGGATGAAGCCACTGGAAAAGAGCCGTTCCTAATCTTCGGACCGTGGGAGCTTTCCCTAGTCTCCACCAGAACAGCACTCTGAGGAGCTGCTGACGTTTGGTAGCAAAATCTCCTCTTCTGAAGAGAAACATTTCGCTGTAAGTGGGTTCCATCAGCCTTGCCATATTTTCTCAGCTGGCTATGATGGAGGGCAGTCAGTTGGCAGACTCACCTGAGGCCCTCCTTCCCAGACTGTGATACACACAGACCCGCCGCCTGCTTCAGCCCAAAGGGACGGCTTATGGTAAGGTCAAAACCCTGTGTTGGAAAGCTCCTGCCTAAGCCTCGCCCAAGCACAAGCATACTGGTCATTGGTCAAAGACTTTCCCCACAAGTTGAACATGTTTGCTCCCCTCTCGCCTCCGAAGGCCGAGTTTACCTAGCTAGGACTCAGACTTCAGGAAAGGTTCTCAGGGTGCTGGTGACTGCAAGTTGTTTCACCAGGCAGCCCAAATCGGGTACAGCCACTTGCATTTTCCAGGGGCACGGCGCAAATGGTGTCACCTAACGCGCCTCCAGCCTGGGAGGGGCAACATACACTCTCTGAATGGGAAACAAGCCCATGCCTTCAGTGGGAAAGGCCGCTATGCCTCTTTGCTTCGGCAGCCCAGGGATAGCGTCAGCTCTGAAATGCCTCCAAAGGAGCAGACTCAGAGAACCTTTGAACCACAGAGCAGGTGCGGCCCAGAACAAGGACTGCTCTTGGGCTGAGAACACCCACTGCCCAGCGCCTCTTTTGGCTACACACGTGTAGTGGGAGGGTGTTGAATTCTGCTGCGTGATAACTTCTCCGGGCCACGTAGTGTGAGCGCAGGTAGAGTGGCCCTCCATCTCCTCCCAGTGTCCTGCGTAAGTTGTACAAGGCCAACTCCCTGCTTGAATCCCTGGGTGGGGTACGTACTCTCCAGAGATAGGTGGCTGCTTGGGACCCAGGGCTAGTCTCTCTGTCAAAGTTCTGTGCATCAGCTTGGCAGCTGTTCTCTCTAAGCGGGTCCCAAAGGCTTTTTGGAAGACTTTCCTTCGAGGGTCAGAAAGAGCAAATGAGCCGACAGGCCCACGGGGATGCCAGTTCTCTCCAGCAACACCGCGAGCAGCCTCAGACACTTGGGTTCTCTTTGGTACATGAAAGAACACTATGCTTGGAAGCTTCTTCCAATCCAGTTTGAGAGCCGCACTTCCACTGCCTCCTAGGATTCCAAGTGGTGCCTTGCCGTCACAATTTCCAGTTCTTAGGCCTATGACGGCAGAGTGTCTGGCAGTTCTCAGAGAGGCCTTAGGAATGCAGGCTTTTTGGCTCCTTCCACTGACAAACCAGCTCCTCCAGATCCTCTGTCGTTAGGCATTTCATGTCAGAATATCTCTGGGCGCCCTCATTCCTCCTCCACGAAGTAAGACACAAACGGACTTGCCCTAAAGGGAGGAAGCCTTCTGAGTCCGGCAGAGAGGCAGTCTCTCCCACTCAGCATTCCCCCATGGCTGAGCCCAGGGTATGGGCCCGAGAGAGGGAGGAAGACAGCCGTGACGCCGAGCTTTTCCACAATGTAGTACAGGCCTCACCCTCAAGCTCACGTCAATCGCCTAGAGAAAACAGCAGGCCTCGGTCTGCTTTCCTGCGGCTAGGAAACCTTGCTTTCATTCCTTAGGTGGCACACTGGCTCAGGACTGCCCTGCCCGAAGCACTCACGGTGTGCAGCCCTATTTGTTGAGATCAGCCCTTCTGGCTCTCTCTCGGATGAAGCCACTGGAAAAGAGCCGTTCCTAATCTTCGGACCGTGGGAGCTTTCCCTAGTCTCCACCAGAACAGCACTCTGAGGAGCTGCTGACGTTTGGTAGCAAAATCTCCTCTTCTGAAGAGAAACATTTCGCTGTAAGTGGGTTCCATCAGCCTTGCCATATTTTCTCAGCTGGCTATGATGGAGGGCAGTCAGTTGGCAGACTCACCTGAGGCCCTCCTTCCCAGACTGTGATACACACAGACCCGCCGCCTGCTTCAGCCCAAAGGGACGGCTTATGGTAAGGTCAAAACCCTGTGTTGGAAAGCTCCTGCCTAAGCCTCGCCCAAGCACAAGCATACTGGTCATTGGTCAAAGACTTTCCCCACAAGTTGAACATGTTTGCTCCCCTCTCGCCTCCGAAGGCCGAGTTTACCTAGCTAGGACTCAGACTTCAGGAAAGGTTCTCAGGGTGCTGGTGACTGCAAGTTGTTTCACCAGGCAGCCCAAATCGGGTACAGCCACTTGCATTTTCCAGGGGCACGGCGCAAATGGTGTCACCTAACGCGCCTCCAGCCTGGGAGGGGCAACATACACTCTCTGAATGGGAAACAAGCCCATGCCTTCAGTGGGAAAGGCCGCTATGCCTCTTTGCTTCGGCAGCCCAGGGATAGCGTCAGCTCTGAAATGCCTCCAAAGGAGCAGACTCAGAGAACCTTTGAACCACAGAGCAGGTGCGGCCCAGAACAAGGACTGCTCTTGGGCTGAGAACACCCACTGCCCAGCGCCTCTTTTGGCTACACACGTGTAGTGGGAGGGTGTTGAATTCTGCTGCGTGATAACTTCTCCGGGCCACGTAGTGTGAGCGCAGGTAGAGTGGCCCTCCATCTCCTCCCAGTGTCCTGCGTAAGTTGTACAAGGCCAACTCCCTGCTTGAATCCCTGGGTGGGGTACGTACTCTCCAGAGATAGGTGGCTGCTTGGGACCCAGGGCTAGTCTCTCTGTCAAAGTTCTGTGCATCAGCTTGGCAGCTGTTCTCTCTAAGCGGGTCCCAAAGGCTTTTTGGAAGACTTTCCTTCGAGGGTCAGAAAGAGCAAATGAGCCGACAGGCCCACGGGGATGCCAGTTCTCTCCAGCAACACCGCGAGCAGCCTCAGACACTTGGGTTCTCTTTGGTACATGAAAGAACACTATGCTTGGAAGCTTCTTCCAATCCAGTTTGAGAGCCGCACTTCCACTGCCTCCTAGGATTCCAAGTGGTGCCTTGCCGTCACAATTTCCAGTTCTTAGGCCTATGACGGCAGAGTGTCTGGCAGTTCTCAGAGAGGCCTTAGGAATGCAGGCTTTTTGGCTCCTTCCACTGACAAACCAGCTCCTCCAGATCCTCTGTCGTTAGGCATTTCATGTCAGAATATCTCTGGGCGCCCTCATTCCTCCTCCACGAAGTAAGACACAAACGGACTTGCCCTAAAGGGAGGAAGCCTTCTGAGTCCGGCAGAGAGGCAGTCTCTCCCACTCAGCATTCCCCCATGGCTGAGCCCAGGGTATGGGCCCGAGAGAGGGAGGAAGACAGCCGTGACGCCGAGCTTTTCCACAATGTAGTACAGGCCTCACCCTCAAGCTCACGTCAATCGCCTAGAGAAAACAGCAGGCCTCGGTCTGCTTTCCTGCGGCTAGGAAACTTTGCTTTCATTCCTTAGGTGGCACACTGGCTCAGGACTGCCCTGCCCGAAGCACTCACGGTGTGCAGCCCTATTTGTTGAGATCAGCCCTTCTGGCTCTCTCTCGGATGAAGCCACTGGAAAAGAGCCGTTCCTAATCTTCGGACCGTGGGAGCTTTCCCTAGTCTCCACCAGAACAGCACTCTGAGGAGCTGCTGACGTTTGGTAGCAAAATCTCCTCTTCTGAAGAGAAACATTTCGCTGTAAGTGGGTTCCATCAGCCTTGCCATATTTTCTCAGCTGGCTATGATGGAGGGCAGTCAGTTGGCAGACTCACCTGAGGCCCTCCTTCCCAGACTGTGATACACACAGACCCGCCGCCTGCTTCAGCCCAAAGGGACGGCTTATGGTAAGGTCAAAACCCTGTGTTGGAAAGCTCCTGCCTAAGCCTCGCCCAAGCACAAGCATACTGGTCATTGGTCAAAGACTTTCCCCACAAGTTGAACATGTTTGCTCCCCTCTCGCCTCCGAAGGCCGAGTTTACCTAGCTAGGACTCAGACTTCAGGAAAGGTTCTCAGGGTGCTGGTGACTGCAAGTTGTTTCACCAAGCAGCCCAAATCGGGTACAGCCACTTGCATTTTCCAGGGGCACGGCGCAAATGGTGTCACCTAACGCGCCTCCAGCCTGGGAGGGGCAACATACACTCTCTGAATGGGAAACAAGCCCATGCCTTCAGTGGGAAAGGCCGCTATGCCTCTTTGCTTCGGCAGCCCAGGGATAGCGTCAGCTCTGAAATGCCTCCAAAGGAGCAGACTCAGAGAACCTTTGAACCACAGAGCAGGTGCGGCCCAGAACAAGGACTGCTCTTGGGCTGAGAACACCCACTGCCCAGCGCCTCTTTTGGCTACACACGTGTAGTGGGAGGGTGTTGAATTCTGCTGCGTGATAACTTCTCCGGGCCACGTAGTGTGAGCGCAGGTAGAGTGGCCCTCCATCTCCTCCCAGTGTCCTGCGTAAGTTGTACAAGGCCAACTCCCTGCTTGAATCCCTGGGTGGGGTACGTACTCTCCAGAGATAGGTGGCTGCTTGGGACCCAGGGCTAGTCTCTCTGTCAAAGTTCTGTGCATCAGCTTGGCAGCTGTTCTCTCTAAGCGGGTCCCAAAGGCTTTTTGGAAGACTTTCCTTCGAGGGTCAGAAAGAGCAAATGAGCCGACAGGCCCACGGGGATGCCAGTTCTCTCCAGCAACACCGCGAGCAGCCTCAGACACTTGGGTTCTCTTTGGTACATGAAAGAACACTATGCTTGGAAGCTTCTTCCAATCCAGTTTGAGAGCCGCACTTCCACTGCCTCCTAGGATTCCAAGTGGTGCCTTGCCGTCACAATTTCCAGTTCTTAGGCCTATGACGGCAGAGTGTCTGGCAGTTCTCAGAGAGGCCTTAGGAATGCAGGCTTTTTGGCTCCTTCCACTGACAAACCAGCTCCTCCAGATCCTCTGTCGTTAGGCATTTCATGTCAGAATATCTCTGGGCGCCCTCATTCCTCCTCCACGAAGTAAGACACAAACGGACTTGCCCTAAAGGGAGGAAGCCTTCTGAGTCCGGCGGAGAGGCAGTCTCTCCCACTCAGCATTCCCCCATGGCTGAGCCCAGGGTATGGGCCCGAGAGAGGGAGGAAGACAGCCGTGACGCCGAGCTTTTCCACAATGTAGTACAGGCCTCACCCTCAAGCTCACGTCAATCGCCTAGAGAAAACAGCAGGCCTCGGTCTGCTTTCCTGCGGCTAGGAAACCTTGCTTTCATTCCTTAGGTGGCACACTGGCTCAGGACTGCCCTGCCCGAAGCACTCACGGTGTGCAGCCCTATTTGTTGAGATCAGCCCTTCTGGCTCTCTCTCGGATGAAGCCACTGGAAAAGAGCCGTTCCTAATCTTCGGACCGTGGGAGCTTTCCCTAGTCTCCACCAGAACAGCACTCTGAGGAGCTGCTGACGTTTGGTAGCAAAATCTCCTCTTCTGAAGAGAAACATTTCGCTGTAAGTGGGTTCCATCAGCCTTGCCATATTTTCTCAGCTGGCTATGATGGAGGGCAGTCAGTTGGCAGACTCACCTGAGGCCCTCCTTCCCAGACTGTGATACACACAGACCCGCCGCCTGCTTCAGCCCAAAGGGACGGCTTATGGTAAGGTCAAAACCCTGTGTTGGAAAGCTCCTGCCTAAGCCTCGCCCAAGCACAAGCATACTGGTCATTGGTCAAAGACTTTCCCCACAAGTTGAACATGTTTGCTCCCCTCTCGCCTCCGAAGGCCGAGTTTACCTAGCTAGGACTCAGACTTCAGGAAAGGTTCTCAGGGTGCTGGTGACTGCAAGTTGTTTCACCAGGCAGCCCAAATCGGGTACAGCCACTTGCATTTTCCAGGGGCACGGCGCAAATGGTGTCACCTAACGCGCCTCCAGCCTGGGAGGGGCAACATACACTCTCTGAATGGGAAACAAGCCCATGCCTTCAGTGGGAAAGGCCGCTATGCCTCTTTGCTTCGGCAGCCCAGGGATAGCGTCAGCTCTGAAATGCCTCCAAAGGAGCAGACTCAGAGAACCTTTGAACCACAGAGCAGGTGCGGCCCAGAACAAGGACTGCTCTTGGGCTGAGAACACCCACTGCCCAGCGCCTCTTTTGGCTACACACGTGTAGTGGGAGGGTGTTGAATTCTGCTGCGTGATAACTTCTCCGGGCCACGTAGTGTGAGCGCAGGTAGAGTGGCCCTCCATCTCCTCCCAGTGTCCTGCGTAAGTTGTACAAGGCCAACTCCCTGCTTGAATCCCTGGGTGGGGTACGTACTCTCCAGAGATAGGTGGCTGCTTGGGACCCAGGGCTAGTCTCTCTGTCAAAGTTCTGTGCATCAGCTTGGCAGCTGTTCTCTCTAAGCGGGTCCCAAAGGCTTTTTGGAAGACTTTCCTTCGAGGGTCAGAAAGAGCAAATGAGCCGACAGGCCCACGGGGATGCCAGTTCTCTCCAGCAACACCGCGAGCAGCCTCAGACACTTGGGTTCTCTTTGGTACATGAAAGAACACTATGCTTGGAAGCTTCTTCCAATCCAGTTTGAGAGCCGCACTTCCACTGCCTCCTAGGATTCCAAGTGGTGCCTTGCCGTCACAATTTCCAGTTCTTAGGCCTATGACGGCAGAGTGTCTGGCAGTTCTCAGAGAGGCCTTAGGAATGCAGGCTTTTTGGCTCCTTCCACTGACAAACCAGCTCCTCCAGATCCTCTGTCGTTAGGCATTTCATGTCAGAATATCTCTGGGCGCCCTCATTCCTCCTCCACGAAGTAAGACACAAACGGACTTGCCCTAAAGGGAGGAAGCCTTCTGAGTCCGGCAGAGAGGCAGTCTCTCCCACTCAGCATTCCCCCATGGCTGAGCCCAGGGTATGGGCCCGAGAGAGGGAGGAAGACAGCCGTGACGCCGAGCTTTTCCACAATGTAGTACAGGCCTCACCCTCAAGCTCACGTCAATCGCCTAGAGAAAACAGCAGGCCTCGGTCTGCTTTCCTGCGGCTAGGAAACCTTGCTTTCATTCCTTAGGTGGCACACTGGCTCAGGACTGCCCTGCCCGAAGCACTCACGGTGTGCAGCCCTATTTGTTGAGATCAGCCCTTCTGGCTCTCTCTCGGATGAAGCCACTGGAAAAGAGCCGTTCCTAATCTTCGGACCGTGGGAGCTTTCCCTAGTCTCCACCAGAACAGCACTCTGAGGAGCTGCTGACGTTTGGTAGCAAAATCTCCTCTTCTGAAGAGAAACATTTCGCTGTAAGTGGGTTCCATCAGCCTTGCCATATTTTCTCAGCTGGCTATGATGGAGGGCAGTCAGTTGGCAGACTCACCTGAGGCCCTCCTTCCCAGACTGTGATACACACAGACCCGCCGCCTGCTTCAGCCCAAAGGGACGGCTTATGGTAAGGTCAAAACCCTGTGTTGGAAAGCTCCTGCCTAAGCCTCGCCCAAGCACAAGCATACTGGTCATTGGTCAAAGACTTTCCCCACAAGTTGAACATGTTTGCTCCCCTCTCGCCTCCGAAGGCCGAGTTTACCTAGCTAGGACTCAGACTTCAGGAAAGGTTCTCAGGGTGCTGGTGACTGCAAGTTGTTTCACCAGGCAGCCCAAATCGGGTACAGCCACTTGCATTTTCCAGGGGCACGGCGCAAATGGTGTCACCTAACGCGCCTCCAGCCTGGGAGGGGCAACATACACTCTCTGAATGGGAAACAAGCCCATGCCTTCAGTGGGAAAGGCCGCTATGCCTCTTTGCTTCGGCAGCCCAGGGATAGCGTCAGCTCTGAAATGCCTCCAAAGGAGCAGACTCAGAGAACCTTTGAACCACAGAGCAGGTGCGGCCCAGAACAAGGACTGCTCTTGGGCTGAGAACACCCACTGCCCAGCGCCTCTTTTGGCTACACACGTGTAGTGGGAGGGTGTTGAATTCTGCTGCGTGATAACTTCTCCGGGCCACGTAGTGTGAGCGCAGGTAGAGTGGCCCTCCATCTCCTCCCAGTGTCCTGCGTAAGTTGTACAAGGCCAACTCCCTGCTTGAATCCCTGGGTGGGGTACGTACTCTCCAGAGATAGGTGGCTGCTTGGGACCCAGGGCTAGTCTCTCTGTCAAAGTTCTGTGCATCAGCTTGGCAGCTGTTCTCTCTAAGCGGGTCCCAAAGGCTTTTTGGAAGACTTTCCTTCGAGGGTCAGAAAGAGCAAATGAGCCGACAGGCCCACGGGGATGCCAGTTCTCTCCAGCAACACCGCGAGCAGCCTCAGACACTTGGGTTCTCTTTGGTACATGAAAGAACACTATGCTTGGAAGCTTCTTCCAATCCAGTTTGAGAGCCGCACTTCCACTGCCTCCTAGGATTCCAAGTGGTGCCTTGCCGTCACAATTTCCAGTTCTTAGGCCTATGACGGCAGAGTGTCTGGCAGTTCTCAGAGAGGCCTTAGGAATGCAGGCTTTTTGGCTCCTTCCACTGACAAACCAGCTCCTCCAGATCCTCTGTCGTTAGGCATTTCATGTCAGAATATCTCTGGGCGCCCTCATTCCTCCTCCACGAAGTAAGACACAAACGGACTTGCCCTAAAGGGAGGAAGCCTTCTGAGTCCGGCAGAGAGGCAGTCTCTCCCACTCAGCATTCCCCCATGGCTGAGCCCAGGGTATGGGCCCGAGAGAGGGAGGAAGACAGCCGTGACGCCGAGCTTTTCCACAATGTAGTACAGGCCTCACCCTCAAGCTCACGTCAATCGCCTAGAGAAAACAGCAGGCCTCGGTCTGCTTTCCTGCGGCTAGGAAACCTTGCTTTCATTCCTTAGGTGGCACACTGGCTCAGGACTGCCCTGCCCGAAGCACTCACGGTGTGCAGCCCTATTTGTTGAGATCAGCCCTTCTGGCTCTCTCTCGGATGAAGCCACTGGAAAAGAGCCGTTCCTAATCTTCGGACCGTGGGAGCTTTCCCTAGTCTCCACCAGAACAGCACTCTGAGGAGCTGCTGACGTTTGGTAGCAAAATCTCCTCTTCTGAAGAGAAACATTTCGCTGTAAGTGGGTTCCATCAGCCTTGCCATATTTTCTCAGCTGGCTATGATGGAGGGCAGTCAGTTGGCAGACTCACCTGAGGCCCTCCTTCCCAGACTGTGATACACACAGACCCGCCGCCTGCTTCAGCCCAAAGGGACGGCTTATGGTAAGGTCAAAACCCTGTGTTGGAAAGCTCCTGCCTAAGCCTCGCCCAAGCACAAGCATACTGGTCATTGGTCAAAGACTTTCCCCACAAGTTGAACATGTTTGCTCCCCTCTCGCCTCCGAAGGCCGAGTTTACCTAGCTAGGACTCAGACTTCAGGAAAGGTTCTCAGGGTGCTGGTGACTGCAAGTTGTTTCACCAGGCAGCCCAAATCGGGTACAGCCACTTGCATTTTCCAGGGGCACGGCGCAAATGGTGTCACCTAACGCGCCTCCAGCCTGGGAGGGGCAACATACACTCTCTGAATGGGAAACAAGCCCATGCCTTCAGTGGGAAAGGCCGCTATGCCTCTTTGCTTCGGCAGCCCAGGGATAGCGTCAGCTCTGAAATGCCTCCAAAGGAGCAGACTCAGAGAACCTTTGAACCACAGAGCAGGTGCGGCCCAGAACAAGGACTGCTCTTGGGCTGAGAACACCCACTGCCCAGCGCCTCTTTTGGCTACACACGTGTAGTGGGAGGGTGTTGAATTCTGCTGCGTGATAACTTCTCCGGGCCACGTAGTGTGAGCGCAGGTAGAGTGGCCCTCCATCTCCTCCCAGTGTCCTGCGTAAGTTGTACAAGGCCAACTCCCTGCTTGAATCCCTGGGTGGGGTACGTACTCTCCAGAGATAGGTGGCTGCTTGGGACCCAGGGCTAGTCTCTCTGTCAAAGTTCTGTGCATCAGCTTGGCAGCTGTTCTCTCTAAGCGGGTCCCAAAGGCTTTTTGGAAGACTTTCCTTCGAGGGTCAGAAAGAGCAAATGAGCCGACAGGCCCACGGGGATGCCAGTTCTCTCCAGCAACACCGCGAGCAGCCTCAGACACTTGGGTTCTCTTTGGTACATGAAAGAACACTATGCTTGGAAGCTTCTTCCAATCCAGTTTGAGAGCCGCACTTCCACTGCCTCCTAGGATTCCAAGTGGTGCCTTGCCGTCACAATTTCCAGTTCTTAGGCCTATGACGGCAGAGTGTCTGGCAGTTCTCAGAGAGGCCTTAGGAATGCAGGCTTTTTGGCTCCTTCCACTGACAAACCAGCTCCTCCAGATCCTCTGTCGTTAGGCATTTCATGTCAGAATATCTCTGGGCGCCCTCATTCCTCCTCCACGAAGTAAGACACAAACGGACTTGCCCTAAAGGGAGGAAGCCTTCTGAGTCCGGCAGAGAGGCAGTCTCTCCCACTCAGCATTCCCCCATGGCTGAGCCCAGGGTATGGGCCCGAGAGAGGGAGGAAGACAGCCGTGACGCCGAGCTTTTCCACAATGTAGTACAGGCCTCACCCTCAAGCTCACGTCAATCGCCTAGAGAAAACAGCAGGCCTCGGTCTGCTTTCCTGCGGCTAGGAAACCTTGCTTTCATTCCTTAGGTGGCACACTGGCTCAGGACTGCCCTGCCCGAAGCACTCACGGTGTGCAGCCCTATTTGTTGAGATCAGCCCTTCTGGCTCTCTCTCGGATGAAGCCACTGGAAAAGAGCCGTTCCTAATCTTCGGACCGTGGGAGCTTTCCCTAGTCTCCACCAGAACAGCACTCTGAGGAGCTGCTGACGTTTGGTAGCAAAATCTCCTCTTCTGAAGAGAAACATTTCGCTGTAAGTGGGTTCCATCAGCCTTGCCATATTTTCTCAGCTGGCTATGATGGAGGGCAGTCAGTTGGCAGACTCACCTGAGGCCCTCCTTCCCAGACTGTGATACACACAGACCCGCCGCCTGCTTCAGCCCAAAGGGACGGCTTATGGTAAGGTCAAAACCCTGTGTTGGAAAGCTCCTGCCTAAGCCTCGCCCAAGCACAAGCATACTGGTCATTGGTCAAAGACTTTCCCCACAAGTTGAACATGTTTGCTCCCCTCTCGCCTCCGAAGGCCGAGTTTACCTAGCTAGGACTCAGACTTCAGGAAAGGTTCTCAGGGTGCTGGTGACTGCAAGTTGTTTCACCAGGCAGCCCAAATCGGGTACAGCCACTTGCATTTTCCAGGGGCACGGCGCAAATGGTGTCACCTAACGCGCCTCCAGCCTGGGAGGGGCAACATACACTCTCTGAATGGGAAACAAGCCCATGCCTTCAGTGGGAAAGGCCGCTATGCCTCTTTGCTTCGGCAGCCCAGGGATAGCGTCAGCTCTGAAATGCCTCCAAAGGAGCAGACTCAGAGAACCTTTGAACCACAGAGCAGGTGCGGCCCAGAACAAGGACTGCTCTTGGGCTGAGAACACCCACTGCCCAGCGCCTCTTTTGGCTACACACGTGTAGTGGGAGGGTGTTGAATTCTGCTGCGTGATAACTTCTCCGGGCCACGTAGTGTGAGCGCAGGTAGAGTGGCCCTCCATCTCCTCCCAGTGTCCTGCGTAAGTTGTACAAGGCCAACTCCCTGCTTGAATCCCTGGGTGGGGTACGTACTCTCCAGAGATAGGTGGCTGCTTGGGACCCAGGGCTAGTCTCTCTGTCAAAGTTCTGTGCATCAGCTTGGCAGCTGTTCTCTCTAAGCGGGTCCCAAAGGCTTTTTGGAAGACTTTCCTTCGAGGGTCAGAAAGAGCAAATGAGCCGACAGGCCCACGGGGATGCCAGTTCTCTCCAGCAACACCGCGAGCAGCCTCAGACACTTGGGTTCTCTTTGGTACATGAAAGAACACTATGCTTGGAAGCTTCTTCCAATCCAGTTTGAGAGCCGCACTTCCACTGCCTCCTAGGATTCCAAGTGGTGCCTTGCCGTCACAATTTCCAGTTCTTAGGCCTATGACGGCAGAGTGTCTGGCAGTTCTCAGAGAGGCCTTAGGAATGCAGGCTTTTTGGCTCCTTCCACTGACAAACCAGCTCCTCCAGATCCTCTGTCGTTAGGCATTTCATGTCAGAATATCTCTGGGCGCCCTCATTCCTCCTCCACGAAGTAAGACACAAACGGACTTGCCCTAAAGGGAGGAAGCCTTCTGAGTCCGGCAGAGAGGCAGTCTCTCCCACTCAGCATTCCCCCATGGCTGAGCCCAGGGTATGGGCCCGAGAGAGGGAGGAAGACAGCCGTGACGCCGAGCTTTTCCACAATGTAGTACAGGCCTCACCCTCAAGCTCACGTCAATCGCCTAGAGAAAACAGCAGGCCTCGGTCTGCTTTCCTGCGGCTAGGAAACTTTGCTTTCATTCCTTAGGTGGCACACTGGCTCAGGACTGCCCTGCCCGAAGCACTCACGGTGTGCAGCCCTATTTGTTGAGATCAGCCCTTCTGGCTCTCTCTCGGATGAAGCCACTGGAAAAGAGCCGTTCCTAATCTTCGGACCGTGGGAGCTTTCCCTAGTCTACACCAGAACAGCACTCTGAGGAGCTGCTGACGTTTGGTAGCAAAATCTCCTCTTCTGAAGAGAAACATTTCGCTGTAAGTGGGTTCCATCAGCCTTGCCATATTTTCTCAGCTGGCTATGATGGAGGGCAGTCAGTTGGCAGACTCACCTGAGGCCCTCCTTCCCAGACTGTGATACACACAGACCCGCCGCCTGCTTCAGCCCAAAGGGACGGCTTATGGTAAGGTCAAAACCCTGTGTTGGAAAGCTCCTGCCTAAGCCTCGCCCAAGCACAAGCATACTGGTCATTGGTCAAAGACTTTCCCCACAAGTTGAACATGTTTGCTCCCCTCTCGCCTCCGAAGGCCGAGTTTACCTAGCTAGGACTCAGACTTCAGGAAAGGTTCTCAGGGTGCTGGTGACTGCAAGTTGTTTCACCAGGCAGCCCAAATCGGGTACAGCCACTTGCATTTTCCAGGGGCACGGCGCAAATGGTGTCACCTAACGCGCCTCCAGCCTGGGAGGGGCAACATACACTCTCTGAATGGGAAACAAGCCCATGCCTTCAGTGGGAAAGGCCGCTATGCCTCTTTGCTTCGGCAGCCCAGGGATAGCGTCAGCTCTGAAATGCCTCCAAAGGAGCAGACTCAGAGAACCTTTGAACCACAGAGCAGGTGCGGCCCAGAACAAGGACTGCTCTTGGGCTGAGAACACCCACTGCCCAGCGCCTCTTTTGGCTACACACGTGTAGTGGGAGGGTGTTGAATTCTGCTGCGTGATAACTTCTCCGGGCCACGTAGTGTGAGCGCAGGTAGAGTGGCCCTCCATCTCCTCCCAGTGTCCTGCGTAAGTTGTACAAGGCCAACTCCCTGCTTGAATCCCTGGGTGGGGTACGTACTCTCCAGAGATAGGTGGCTGCTTGGGACCCAGGGCTAGTCTCTCTGTCAAAGTTCTGTGCATCAGCTTGGCAGCTGTTCTCTCTAAGCGGGTCCCAAAGGCTTTTTGGAAGACTTTCCTTCGAGGGTCAGAAAGAGCAAATGAGCCGACAGGCCCACGGGGATGCCAGTTCTCTCCAGCAACACCGCGAGCAGCCTCAGACACTTGGGTTCTCTTTGGTACATGAAAGAACACTATGCTTGGAAGCTTCTTCCAATCCAGTTTGAGAGCCGCACTTCCACTGCCTCCTAGGATTCCAAGTGGTGCCTTGCCGTCACAATTTCCAGTTCTTAGGCCTATGACGGCAGAGTGTCTGGCAGTTCTCAGAGAGGCCTTAGGAATGCAGGCTTTTTGGCTCCTTCCACTGACAAACCAGCTCCTCCAGATCCTCTGTCGTTAGGCATTTCATGTCAGAATATCTCTGGGCGCCCTCATTCCTCCTCCACGAAGTAAGACACAAACGGACTTGCCCTAAAGGGAGGAAGCCTTCTGAGTCCGGCAGAGAGGCAGTCTCTCCCACTCAGCATTCCCCCATGGCTGAGCCCAGGGTATGGGCCCGAGAGAGGGAGGAAGACAGCCGTGACGCCGAGCTTTTCCACAATGTAGTACAGGCCTCACCCTCAAGCTCACGTCAATCGCCTAGAGAAAACAGCAGGCCTCGGTCTGCTTTCCTGCGGCTAGGAAACTTTGCTTTCATTCCTTAGGTGGCACACTGGCTCAGGACTGCCCTGCCCGAAGCACTCACGGTGTGCAGCCCTATTTGTTGAGATCAGCCCTTCTGGCTCTCTCTCGGATGAAGCCACTGGAAAAGAGCCGTTCCTAATCTTCGGACCGTGGGAGCTTTCCCTAGTCTCCACCAGAACAGCACTCTGAGGAGCTGCTGACGTTTGGTAGCAAAATCTCCTCTTCTGAAGAGAAACATTTCGCTGTAAGTGGGTTCCATCAGCCTTGCCATATTTTCTCAGCTGGCTATGATGGAGGGCAGTCAGTTGGCAGACTCACCTGAGGCCCTCCTTCCCAGACTGTGATACACACAGACCCGCCGCCTGCTTCAGCCCAAAGGGACGGCTTATGGTAAGGTCAAAACCCTGTGTTGGAAAGCTCCTGCCTAAGCCTCGCCCAAGCACAAGCATACTGGTCATTGGTCAAAGACTTTCCCCACAAGTTGAACATGTTTGCTCCCCTCTCGCCTCCGAAGGCCGAGTTTACCTAGCTAGGACTCAGACTTCAGGAAAGGTTCTCAGGGTGCTGGTGACTGCAAGTTGTTTCACCAGGCAGCCCAAATCGGGTACAGCCACTTGCATTTTCCAGGGGCACGGCGCAAATGGTGTCACCTAACGCGCCTCCAGCCTGGGAGGGGCAACATACACTCTCTGAATGGGAAACAAGCCCATGCCTTCAGTGGGAAAGGCCGCTATGCCTCTTTGCTTCGGCAGCCCAGGGATAGCGTCAGCTCTGAAATGCCTCCAAAGGAGCAGACTCAGAGAACCTTTGAACCACAGAGCAGGTGCGGCCCAGAACAAGGACTGCTCTTGGGCTGAGAACACCCACTGCCCAGCGCCTCTTTTGGCTACACACGTGTAGTGGGAGGGTGTTGAATTCTGCTGCGTGATAACTTCTCCGGGCCACGTAGTGTGAGCGCAGGTAGAGTGGCCCTCCATCTCCTCCCAGTGTCCTGCGTAAGTTGTACAAGGCCAACTCCCTGCTTGAATCCCTGGGTGGGGTACGTACTCTCCAGAGATAGGTGGCTGCTTGGGACCCAGGGCTAGTCTCTCTGTCAAAGTTCTGTGCATCAGCTTGGCAGCTGTTCTCTCTAAGCGGGTCCCAAAGGCTTTTTGGAAGACTTTCCTTCGAGGGTCAGAAAGAGCAAATGAGCCGACAGGCCCACGGGGATGCCAGTTCTCTCCAGCAACACCGCGAGCAGCCTCAGACACTTGGGTTCTCTTTGGTACATGAAAGAACACTATGCTTGGAAGCTTCTTCCAATCCAGTTTGAGAGCCGCACTTCCACTGCCTCCTAGGATTCCAAGTGGTGCCTTGCCGTCACAATTTCCAGTTCTTAGGCCTATGACGGCAGAGTGTCTGGCAGTTCTCAGAGAGGCCTTAGGAATGCAGGCTTTTTGGCTCCTTCCACTGACAAACCAGCTCCTCCAGATCCTCTGTCGTTAGGCATTTCATGTCAGAATATCTCTGGGCGCCCTCATTCCTCCTCCACGAAGTAAGACACAAACGGACTTGCCCTAAAGGGAGGAAGCCTTCTGAGTCCGGCAGAGAGGCAGTCTCTCCCACTCAGCATTCCCCCATGGCTGAGCCCAGGGTATGGGCCCGAGAGAGGGAGGAAGACAGCCGTGACGCCGAGCTTTTCCACAATGTAGTACAGGCCTCACCCTCAAGCTCACGTCAATCGCCTAGAGAAAACAGCAGGCCTCGGTCTGCTTTCCTGCGGCTAGGAAACCTTGCTTTCATTCCTTAGGTGGCACACTGGCTCAGGACTGCCCTGCCCGAAGCACTCACGGTGTGCAGCCCTATTTGTTGAGATCAGCCCTTCTGGCTCTCTCTCGGATGAAGCCACTGGAAAAGAGCCGTTCCTAATCTTCGGACCGTGGGAGCTTTCCCTAGTCTCCACCAGAACAGCACTCTGAGGAGCTGCTGACGTTTGGTAGCAAAATCTCCTCTTCTGAAGAGAAACATTTCGCTGTAAGTGGGTTCCATCAGCCTTGCCATATTTTCTCAGCTGGCTATGATGGAGGGCAGTCAGTTGGCAGACTCACCTGAGGCCCTCCTTCCCAGACTGTGATACACACAGACCCGCCGCCTGCTTCAGCCCAAAGGGACGGCTTATGGTAAGGTCAAAACCCTGTGTTGGAAAGCTCCTGCCTAAGCCTCGCCCAAGCACAAGCATACTGGTCATTGGTCAAAGACTTTCCCCACAAGTTGAACATGTTTGCTCCCCTCTCGCCTCCGAAGGCCGAGTTTACCTAGCTAGGACTCAGACTTCAGGAAAGGTTCTCAGGGTGCTGGTGACTGCAAGTTGTTTCACCAGGCAGCCCAAATCGGGTACAGCCACTTGCATTTTCCAGGGGCACGGCGCAAATGGTGTCACCTAACGCGCCTCCAGCCTGGGAGGGGCAACATACACTCTCTGAATGGGAAACAAGCCCATGCCTTCAGTGGGAAAGGCCGCTATGCCTCTTTGCTTCGGCAGCCCAGGGATAGCGTCAGCTCTGAAATGCCTCCAAAGGAGCAGACTCAGAGAACCTTTGAACCACAGAGCAGGTGCGGCCCAGAACAAGGACTGCTCTTGGGCTGAGAACACCCACTGCCCAGCGCCTCTTTTGGCTACACACGTGTAGTGGGAGGGTGTTGAATTCTGCTGCGTGATAACTTCTCCGGGCCACGTAGTGTGAGCGCAGGTAGAGTGGCCCTCCATCTCCTCCCAGTGTCCTGCGTAAGTTGTACAAGGCCAACTCCCTGCTTGAATCCCTGGGTGGGGTACGTACTCTCCAGAGATAGGTGGCTGCTTGGGACCCAGGGCTAGTCTCTCTGTCAAAGTTCTGTGCATCAGCTTGGCAGCTGTTCTCTCTAAGCGGGTCCCAAAGGCTTTTTGGAAGACTTTCCTTCGAGGGTCAGAAAGAGCAAATGAGCCGACAGGCCCACGGGGATGCCAGTTCTCTCCAGCAACACCGCGAGCAGCCTCAGACACTTGGGTTCTCTTTGGTACATGAAAGAACACTATGCTTGGAAGCTTCTTCCAATCCAGTTTGAGAGCCGCACTTCCACTGCCTCCTAGGATTCCAAGTGGTGCCTTGCCGTCACAATTTCCAGTTCTTAGGCCTATGACGGCAGAGTGTCTGGCAGTTCTCAGAGAGGCCTTAGGAATGCAGGCTTTTTGGCTCCTTCCACTGACAAACCAGCTCCTCCAGATCCTCTGTCGTTAGGCATTTCATGTCAGAATATCTCTGGGCGCCCTCATTCCTCCTCCACGAAGTAAGACACAAACGGACTTGCCCTAAAGGGAGGAAGCCTTCTGAGTCCGGCAGAGAGGCAGTCTCTCCCACTCAGCATTCCCCCATGGCTGAGCCCAGGGTATGGGCCCGAGAGAGGGAGGAAGACAGCCGTGACGCCGAGCTTTTCCACAATGTAGTACAGGCCTCACCCTCAAGCTCACGTCAATCGCCTAGAGAAAACAGCAGGCCTCGGTCTGCTTTCCTGCGGCTAGGAAACCTTGCTTTCATTCCTTAGGTGGCACACTGGCTCAGGACTGCCCTGCCCGAAGCACTCACGGTGTGCAGCCCTATTTGTTGAGATCAGCCCTTCTGGCTCTCTCTCGGATGAAGCCACTGGAAAAGAGCCGTTCCTAATCTTCGGACCGTGGGAGCTTTCCCTAGTCTCCACCAGAACAGCACTCTGAGGAGCTGCTGACGTTTGGTAGCAAAATCTCCTCTTCTGAAGAGAAACATTTCGCTGTAAGTGGGTTCCATCAGCCTTGCCATATTTTCTCAGCTGGCTATGATGGAGGGCAGTCAGTTGGCAGACTCACCTGAGGCCCTCCTTCCCAGACTGTGATACACACAGACCCGCCGCCTGCTTCAGCCCAAAGGGACGGCTTATGGTAAGGTCAAAACCCTGTGTTGGAAAGCTCCTGCCTAAGCCTCGCCCAAGCACAAGCATACTGGTCATTGGTCAAAGACTTTCCCCACAAGTTGAACATGTTTGCTCCCCTCTCGCCTCCGAAGGCCGAGTTTACCTAGCTAGGACTCAGACTTCAGGAAAGGTTCTCAGGGTGCTGGTGACTGCAAGTTGTTTCACCAGGCAGCCCAAATCGGGTACAGCCACTTGCATTTTCCAGGGGCACGGCGCAAATGGTGTCACCTAACGCGCCTCCAGCCTGGGAGGGGCAACATACACTCTCTGAATGGGAAACAAGCCCATGCCTTCAGTGGGAAAGGCCGCTATGCCTCTTTGCTTCGGCAGCCCAGGGATAGCGTCAGCTCTGAAATGCCTCCAAAGGAGCAGACTCAGAGAACCTTTGAACCACAGAGCAGGTGCGGCCCAGAACAAGGACTGCTCTTGGGCTGAGAACACCCACTGCCCAGCGCCTCTTTTGGCTACACACGTGTAGTGGGAGGGTGTTGAATTCTGCTGCGTGATAACTTCTCCGGGCCACGTAGTGTGAGCGCAGGTAGAGTGGCCCTCCATCTCCTCCCAGTGTCCTGCGTAAGTTGTACAAGGCCAACTCCCTGCTTGAATCCCTGGGTGGGGTACGTACTCTCCAGAGATAGGTGGCTGCTTGGGACCCAGGGCTAGTCTCTCTGTCAAAGTTCTGTGCATCAGCTTGGCAGCTGTTCTCTCTAAGCGGGTCCCAAAGGCTTTTTGGAAGACTTTCCTTCGAGGGTCAGAAAGAGCAAATGAGCCGACAGGCCCACGGGGATGCCAGTTCTCTCCAGCAACACCGCGAGCAGCCTCAGACACTTGGGTTCTCTTTGGTACATGAAAGAACACTATGCTTGGAAGCTTCTTCCAATCCAGTTTGAGAGCCGCACTTCCACTGCCTCCTAGGATTCCAAGTGGTGCCTTGCCGTCACAATTTCCAGTTCTTAGGCCTATGACGGCAGAGTGTCTGGCAGTTCTCAGAGAGGCCTTAGGAATGCAGGCTTTTTGGCTCCTTCCACTGACAAACCAGCTCCTCCAGATCCTCTGTCGTTAGGCATTTCATGTCAGAATATCTCTGGGCGCCCTCATTCCTCCTCCACGAAGTAAGACACAAACGGACTTGCCCTAAAGGGAGGAAGCCTTCTGAGTCCGGCAGAGAGGCAGTCTCTCCCACTCAGCATTCCCCCATGGCTGAGCCCAGGGTATGGGCCCGAGAGAGGGAGGAAGACAGCCGTGACGCCGAGCTTTTCCACAATGTAGTACAGGCCTCACCCTCAAGCTCACGTCAATCGCCTAGAGAAAACAGCAGGCCTCGGTCTGCTTTCCTGCGGCTAGGAAACCTTGCTTTCATTCCTTAGGTGGCACACTGGCTCAGGACTGCCCTGCCCGAAGCACTCACGGTGTGCAGCCCTATTTGTTGAGATCAGCCCTTCTGGCTCTCTCTCGGATGAAGCCACTGGAAAAGAGCCGTTCCTAATCTTCGGACCGTGGGAGCTTTCCCTAGTCTCCACCAGAACAGCACTCTGAGGAGCTGCTGACGTTTGGTAGCAAAATCTCCTCTTCTGAAGAGAAACATTTCGCTGTAAGTGGGTTCCATCAGCCTTGCCATATTTTCTCAGCTGGCTATGATGGAGGGCAGTCAGTTGGCAGACTCACCTGAGGCCCTCCTTCCCAGACTGTGATACACACAGACCCGCCGCCTGCTTCAGCCCAAAGGGACGGCTTATGGTAAGGTCAAAACCCTGTGTTGGAAAGCTCCTGCCTAAGCCTCGCCCAAGCACAAGCATACTGGTCATTGGTCAAAGACTTTCCCCACAAGTTGAACATGTTTGCTCCCCTCTCGCCTCCGAAGGCCGAGTTTACCTAGCTAGGACTCAGACTTCAGGAAAGGTTCTCAGGGTGCTGGTGACTGCAAGTTGTTTCACCAGGCAGCCCAAATCGGGTACAGCCACTTGCATTTTCCAGGGGCACGGCGCAAATGGTGTCACCTAACGCGCCTCCAGCCTGGGAGGGGCAACATACACTCTCTGAATGGGAAACAAGCCCATGCCTTCAGTGGGAAAGGCCGCTATGCCTCTTTGCTTCGGCAGCCCAGGGATAGCGTCAGCTCTGAAATGCCTCCAAAGGAGCAGACTCAGAGAACCTTTGAACCACAGAGCAGGTGCGGCCCAGAACAAGGACTGCTCTTGGGCTGAGAACACCCACTGCCCAGCGCCTCTTTTGGCTACACACGTGTAGTGGGAGGGTGTTGAATTCTGCTGCGTGATAACTTCTCCGGGCCACGTAGTGTGAGCGCAGGTAGAGTGGCCCTCCATCTCCTCCCAGTGTCCTGCGTAAGTTGTACAAGGCCAACTCCCTGCTTGAATCCCTGGGTGGGGTACGTACTCTCCAGAGATAGGTGGCTGCTTGGGACCCAGGGCTAGTCTCTCTGTCAAAGTTCTGTGCATCAGCTTGGCAGCTGTTCTCTCTAAGCGGGTCCCAAAGGCTTTTTGGAAGACTTTCCTTCGAGGGTCAGAAAGAGCAAATGAGCCGACAGGCCCACGGGGATGCCAGTTCTCTCCAGCAACACCGCGAGCAGCCTCAGACACTTGGGTTCTCTTTGGTACATGAAAGAACACTATGCTTGGAAGCTTCTTCCAATCCAGTTTGAGAGCCGCACTTCCACTGCCTCCTAGGATTCCAAGTGGTGCCTTGCCGTCACAATTTCCAGTTCTTAGGCCTATGACGGCAGAGTGTCTGGCAGTTCTCAGAGAGGCCTTAGGAATGCAGGCTTTTTGGCTCCTTCCACTGACAAACCAGCTCCTCCAGATCCTCTGTCGTTAGGCATTTCATGTCAGAATATCTCTGGGCGCCCTCATTCCTCCTCCACGAAGTAAGACACAAACGGACTTGCCCTAAAGGGAGGAAGCCTTCTGAGTCCGGCAGAGAGGCAGTCTCTCCCACTCAGCATTCCCCCATGGCTGAGCCCAGGGTATGGGCCCGAGAGAGGGAGGAAGACAGCCGTGACGCCGAGCTTTTCCACAATGTAGTACAGGCCTCACCCTCAAGCTCACGTCAATCGCCTAGAGAAAACAGCAGGCCTCGGTCTGCTTTCCTGCGGCTAGGAAACCTTGCTTTCATTCCTTAGGTGGCACACTGGCTCAGGACTGCCCTGCCCGAAGCACTCACGGTGTGCAGCCCTATTTGTTGAGATCAGCCCTTCTGGCTCTCTCTCGGATGAAGCCACTGGAAAAGAGCCGTTCCTAATCTTCGGACCGTGGGAGCTTTCCCTAGTCTCCACCAGAACAGCACTCTGAGGAGCTGCTGACGTTTGGTAGCAAAATCTCCTCTTCTGAAGAGAAACATTTCGCTGTAAGTGGGTTCCATCAGCCTTGCCATATTTTCTCAGCTGGCTATGATGGAGGGCAGTCAGTTGGCAGACTCACCTGAGGCCCTCCTTCCCAGACTGTGATACACACAGACCCGCCGCCTGCTTCAGCCCAAAGGGACGGCTTATGGTAAGGTCAAAACCCTGTGTTGGAAAGCTCCTGCCTAAGCCTCGCCCAAGCACAAGCATACTGGTCATTGGTCAAAGACTTTCCCCACAAGTTGAACATGTTTGCTCCCCTCTCGCCTCCGAAGGCCGAGTTTACCTAGCTAGGACTCAGACTTCAGGAAAGGTTCTCAGGGTGCTGGTGACTGCAAGTTGTTTCACCAGGCAGCCCAAATCGGGTACAGCCACTTGCATTTTCCAGGGGCACGGCGCAAATGGTGTCACCTAACGCGCCTCCAGCCTGGGAGGGGCAACATACACTCTCTGAATGGGAAACAAGCCCATGCCTTCAGTGGGAAAGGCCGCTATGCCTCTTTGCTTCGGCAGCCCAGGGATAGCGTCAGCTCTGAAATGCCTCCAAAGGAGCAGACTCAGAGAACCTTTGAACCACAGAGCAGGTGCGGCCCAGAACAAGGACTGCTCTTGGGCTGAGAACACCCACTGCCCAGCGCCTCTTTTGGCTACACACGTGTAGTGGGAGGGTGTTGAATTCTGCTGCGTGATAACTTCTCCGGGCCACGTAGTGTGAGCGCAGGTAGAGTGGCCCTCCATCTCCTCCCAGTGTCCTGCGTAAGTTGTACAAGGCCAACTCCCTGCTTGAATCCCTGGGTGGGGTACGTACTCTCCAGAGATAGGTGGCTGCTTGGGACCCAGGGCTAGTCTCTCTGTCAAAGTTCTGTGCATCAGCTTGGCAGCTGTTCTCTCTAAGCGGGTCCCAAAGGCTTTTTGGAAGACTTTCCTTCGAGGGTCAGAAAGAGCAAATGAGCCGACAGGCCCACGGGGATGCCAGTTCTCTCCAGCAACACCGCGAGCAGCCTCAGACACTTGGGTTCTCTTTGGTACATGAAAGAACACTATGCTTGGAAGCTTCTTCCAATCCAGTTTGAGAGCCGCACTTCCACTGCCTCCTAGGATTCCAAGTGGTGCCTTGCCGTCACAATTTCCAGTTCTTAGGCCTATGACGGCAGAGTGTCTGGCAGTTCTCAGAGAGGCCTTAGGAATGCAGGCTTTTTGGCTCCTTCCACTGACAAACCAGCTCCTCCAGATCCTCTGTCGTTAGGCATTTCATGTCAGAATATCTCTGGGCGCCCTCATTCCTCCTCCACGAAGTAAGACACAAACGGACTTGCCCTAAAGGGAGGAAGCCTTCTGAGTCCGGCAGAGAGGCAGTCTCTCCCACTCAGCATTCCCCCATGGCTGAGCCCAGGGTATGGGCCCGAGAGAGGGAGGAAGACAGCCGTGACGCCGAGCTTTTCCACAATGTAGTACAGGCCTCACCCTCAAGCTCACGTCAATCGCCTAGAGAAAACAGCAGGCCTCGGTCTGCTTTCCTGCGGCTAGGAAACCTTGCTTTCATTCCTTAGGTGGCACACTGGCTCAGGACTGCCCTGCCCGAAGCACTCACGGTGTGCAGCCCTATTTGTTGAGATCAGCCCTTCTGGCTCTCTCTCGGATGAAGCCACTGGAAAAGAGCCGTTCCTAATCTTCGGACCGTGGGAGCTTTCCCTAGTCTCCACCAGAACAGCACTCTGAGGAGCTGCTGACGTTTGGTAGCAAAATCTCCTCTTCTGAAGAGAAACATTTCGCTGTAAGTGGGTTCCATCAGCCTTGCCATATTTTCTCAGCTGGCTATGATGGAGGGCAGTCAGTTGGCAGACTCACCTGAGGCCCTCCTTCCCAGACTGTGATACACACAGACCCGCCGCCTGCTTCAGCCCAAAGGGACGGCTTATGGTAAGGTCAAAACCCTGTGTTGGAAAGCTCCTGCCTAAGCCTCGCCCAAGCACAAGCATACTGGTCATTGGTCAAAGACTTTCCCCACAAGTTGAACATGTTTGCTCCCCTCTCGCCTCCGAAGGCCGAGTTTACCTAGCTAGGACTCAGACTTCAGGAAAGGTTCTCAGGGTGCTGGTGACTGCAAGTTGTTTCACCAGGCAGCCCAAATCGGGTACAGCCACTTGCATTTTCCAGGGGCACGGCGCAAATGGTGTCACCTAACGCGCCTCCAGCCTGGGAGGGGCAACATACACTCTCTGAATGGGAAACAAGCCCATGCCTTCAGTGGGAAAGGCCGCTATGCCTCTTTGCTTCGGCAGCCCAGGGATAGCGTCAGCTCTGAAATGCCTCCAAAGGAGCAGACTCAGAGAACCTTTGAACCACAGAGCAGGTGCGGCCCAGAACAAGGACTGCTCTTGGGCTGAGAACACCCACTGCCCAGCGCCTCTTTTGGCTACACACGTGTAGTGGGAGGGTGTTGAATTCTGCTGCGTGATAACTTCTCCGGGCCACGTAGTGTGAGCGCAGGTAGAGTGGCCCTCCATCTCCTCCCAGTGTCCTGCGTAAGTTGTACAAGGCCAACTCCCTGCTTGAATCCCTGGGTGGGGTACGTACTCTCCAGAGATAGGTGGCTGCTTGGGACCCAGGCCTAGTCTCTCTGTCAAAGTTCTGTGCATCAGCTTGGCAGCTGTTCTCTCTAAGCGGGTCCCAAAGGCTTTTTGGAAGACTTTCCTTCGAGGGTCAGAAAGAGCAAATGAGCCGACAGGCCCACGGGGATGCCAGTTCTCTCCAGCAACACCGCGAGCAGCCTCAGACACTTGGGTTCTCTTTGGTACATGAAAGAACACTATGCTTGGAAGCTTCTTCCAATCCAGTTTGAGAGCCGCACTTCCACTGCCTCCTAGGATTCCAAGTGGTGCCTTGCCGTCACAATTTCCAGTTCTTAGGCCTATGACGGCAGAGTGTCTGGCAGTTCTCAGAGAGGCCTTAGGAATGCAGGCTTTTTGGCTCCTTCCACTGACAAACCAGCTCCTCCAGATCCTCTGTCGTTAGGCATTTCATGTCAGAATATCTCTGGGCGCCCTCATTCCTCCTCCACGAAGTAAGACACAAACGGACTTGCCCTAAAGGGAGGAAGCCTTCTGAGTCCGGCAGAGAGGCAGTCTCTCCCACTCAGCATTCCCCCATGGCTGAGCCCAGGGTATGGGCCCGAGAGAGGGAGGAAGACAGCCGTGACGCCGAGCTTTTCCACAATGTAGTACAGGCCTCACCCTCAAGCTCACGTCAATCGCCTAGAGAAAACAGCAGGCCTCGGTCTGCTTTCCTGCGGCTAGGAAACCTTGCTTTCATTCCTTAGGTGGCACACTGGCTCAGGACTGCCCTGCCCGAAGCACTCACGGTGTGCAGCCCTATTTGTTGAGATCAGCCCTTCTGGCTCTCTCTCGGATGAAGCCACTGGAAAAGAGCCGTTCCTAATCTTCGGACCGTGGGAGCTTTCCCTAGTCTCCACCAGAACAGCACTCTGAGGAGCTGCTGACGTTTGGTAGCAAAATCTCCTCTTCTGAAGAGAAACATTTCGCTGTAAGTGGGTTCCATCAGCCTTGCCATATTTTCTCAGCTGGCTATGATGGAGGGCAGTCAGTTGGCAGACTCACCTGAGGCCCTCCTTCCCAGACTGTGATACACACAGACCCGCCGCCTGCTTCAGCCCAAAGGGACGGCTTATGGTAAGGTCAAAACCCTGTGTTGGAAAGCTCCTGCCTAAGCCTCGCCC
Source organism: Balaenoptera borealis (assembly GCF_965194805.1). NCBI lineage: Eukaryota > Metazoa > Chordata > Mammalia > Artiodactyla > Balaenopteridae > Balaenoptera > Balaenoptera borealis. Next base: position 117,357 of record NW_028122897.1, read on the forward strand.
AAGCACAAGCATACTGGTCATTGGTCAAAGACTTTCCCCACAAGTTGAACATGTTTGCTCCCCTCTCGCCTCCGAAGGCCGAGTTTACCTAGCTAGGACTCAGACTTCAGGAAAGGTTCTCAGGGTGCTGGTGACTGCAAGTTGTTTCACCAGGCAGCCCAAATCGGGTACAGCCACTTGCATTTTCCAGGGGCACGGCGCAAATGGTGTCACCTAACGCGCCTCCAGCCTGGGAGGGGCAACATACACTCTCTGAATGGGAAACAAGCCCATGCCTTCAGTGGGAAAGGCCGCTATGCCTCTTTGCTTCGGCAGCCCAGGGATAGCGTCAGCTCTGAAATGCCTCCAAAGGAGCAGACTCAGAGAACCTTTGAACCACAGAGCAGGTGCGGCCCAGAACAAGGACTGCTCTTGGGCTGAGAACACCCACTGCCCAGCGCCTCTTTTGGCTACACACGTGTAGTGGGAGGGTGTTGAATTCTGCTGCGTGATAACTTCTCCGGGCCACGTAGTGTGAGCGCAGGTAGAGTGGCCCTCCATCTCCTCCCAGTGTCCTGCGTAAGTTGTACAAGGCCAACTCCCTGCTTGAATCCCTGGGTGGGGTACGTACTCTCCAGAGATAGGTGGCTGCTTGGGACCCAGGGCTAGTCTCTCTGTCAAAGTTCTGTGCATCAGCTTGGCAGCTGTTCTCTCTAAGCGGGTCCCAAAGGCTTTTTGGAAGACTTTCCTTCGAGGGTCAGAAAGAGCAAATGAGCCGACAGGCCCACGGGGATGCCAGTTCTCTCCAGCAACACCGCGAGCAGCCTCAGACACTTGGGTTCTCTTTGGTACATGAAAGAACACTATGCTTGGAAGCTTCTTCCAATCCAGTTTGAGAGCCGCACTTCCACTGCCTCCTAGGATTCCAAGTGGTGCCTTGCCGTCACAATTTCCAGTTCTTAGGCCTATGACGGCAGAGTGTCTGGCAGTTCTCAGAGAGGCCTTAGGAATGCAGGCTTTTTGGCTCCTTCCACTGACAAACCAGCTCCTCCAGATCCTCTGTCGTTAGGCATTTCATGTCAGAATATCTCTGGGCGCCCTCATTCCTCCTCCACGAAGTAAGACACAAACGGACTTGCCCTAAAGGGAGGAAGCCTTCTGAGTCCGGCAGAGAGGCAGTCTCTCCCACTCAGCATTCCCCCATGGCTGAGCCCAGGGTATGGGCCCGAGAGAGGGAGGAAGACAGCCGTGACGCCGAGCTTTTCCACAATGTAGTACAGGCCTCACCCTCAAGCTCACGTCAATCGCCTAGAGAAAACAGCAGGCCTCGGTCTGCTTTCCTGCGGCTAGGAAACCTTGCTTTCATTCCTTAGGTGGCACACTGGCTCAGGACTGCCCTGCCCGAAGCACTCACGGTGTGCAGCCCTATTTGTTGAGATCAGCCCTTCTGGCTCTCTCTCGGATGAAGCCACTGGAAAAGAGCCGTTCCTAATCTTCGGACCGTGGGAGCTTTCCCTAGTCTCCACCAGAACAGCACTCTGAGGAGCTGCTGACGTTTGGTAGCAAAATCTCCTCTTCTGAAGAGAAACATTTCGCTGTAAGTGGGTTCCATCAGCCTTGCCATATTTTCTCAGCTGGCTATGATGGAGGGCAGTCAGTTGGCAGACTCACCTGAGGCCCTCCTTCCCAGACTGTGATACACACAGACCCGCCGCCTGCTTCAGCCCAAAGGGACGGCTTATGGTAAGGTCAAAACCCTGTGTTGGAAAGCTCCTGCCTAAGCCTCGCCCAAGCACAAGCATACTGGTCATTGGTCAAAGACTTTCCCCACAAGTTGAACATGTTTGCTCCCCTCTCGCCTCCGAAGGCCGAGTTTACCTAGCTAGGACTCAGACTTCAGGAAAGGTTCTCAGGGTGCTAGTGACTGCAAGTTGTTTCACCAGGCAGCCCAAATCGGGTACAGCCACTTGCATTTTCCAGGGGCACGGCGCAAATGGTGTCACCTAACGCGCCTCCAGCCTGGGAGGGGCAACATACACTCTCTGAATGGGAAACAAGCCCATGCCTTCAGTGGGAAAGGCCGCTATGCCTCTTTGCTTCGGCAGCCCAGGGATAGCGTCAGCTCTGAAATGCCTCCAAAGGAGCAGACTCAGAGAACCTTTGAACCACAGAGCAGGTGCGGCCCAGAACAAGGACTGCTCTTGGGCTGAGAACACCCACTGCCCAGCGCCTCTTTTGGCTACACACGTGTAGTGGGAGGGTGTTGAATTCTGCTGCGTGATAACTTCTCCGGGCCACGTAGTGTGAGCGCAGGTAGAGTGGCCCTCCATCTCCTCCCAGTGTCCTGCGTAAGTTGTACAAGGCCAACTCCCTGCTTGAATCCCTGGGTGGGGTACGTACTCTCCAGAGATAGGTGGCTGCTTGGGACCCAGGCCTAGTCTCTCTGTCAAAGTTCTGTGCATCAGCTTGGCAGCTGTTCTCTCTAAGCGGGTCCCAAAGGCTTTTTGGAAGACTTTCCTTCGAGGGTCAGAAAGAGCAAATGAGCCGACAGGCCCACGGGGATGCCAGTTCTCTCCAGCAACACCGCGAGCAGCCTCAGACACTTGGGTTCTCTTTGGTACATGAAAGAACACTATGCTTGGAAGCTTCTTCCAATCCAGTTTGAGAGCCGCACTTCCACTGCCTCCTAGGATTCCAAGTGGTGCCTTGCCGTCACAATTTCCAGTTCTTAGGCCTATGACGGCAGAGTGTCTGGCAGTTCTCAGAGAGGCCTTAGGAATGCAGGCTTTTTGGCTCCTTCCACTGACAAACCAGCTCCTCCAGATCCTCTGTCGTTAGGCATTTCATGTCAGAATATCTCTGGGCGCCCTCATTCCTCCTCCACGAAGTAAGACACAAACGGACTTGCCCTAAAGGGAGGAAGCCTTCTGAGTCCGGCAGAGAGGCAGTCTCTCCCACTCAGCATTCCCCCATGGCTGAGCCCAGGGTATGGGCCCGAGAGAGGGAGGAAGACAGCCGTGACCCCGAGCTTTTCCACAATGTAGTACAGGCCTCACCCTCAAGCTCACGTCAATCGCCTAGAGAAAACAGCAGGCCTCGGTCTGCTTTCCTGCGGCTAGGAAACCTTGCTTTCATTCCTTAGGTGGCACACTGGCTCAGGACTGCCCTGCCCGAAGCACTCACGGTGTGCAGCCCTATTTGTTGAGATCAGCCCTTCTGGCTCTCTCTCGGATGAAGCCACTGGAAAAGAGCCGTTCCTAATCTTCGGACCGTGGGAGCTTTCCCTAGTCTCCACCAGAACAGCACTCTGAGGAGCTGCTGACGTTTGGTAGCAAAATCTCCTCTTCTGAAGAGAAACATTTCGCTGTAAGTGGGTTCCATCAGCCTTGCCATATTTTCTCAGCTGGCTATGATGGAGGGCAGTCAGTTGGCAGACTCACCTGAGGCCCTCCTTCCCAGACTGTGATACACACAGACCCGCCGCCTGCTTCAGCCCAAAGGGACGGCTTATGGTAAGGTCAAAACCCTGTGTTGGAAAGCTCCTGCCTAAGCCTCGCCCAAGCACAAGCATACTGGTCATTGGTCAAAGACTTTCCCCACAAGTTGAACATGTTTGCTCCCCTCTCGCCTCCGAAGGCCGAGTTTACCTAGCTAGGACTCAGACTTCAGGAAAGGTTCTCAGGGTGCTGGTGACTGCAAGTTGTTTCACCAGGCAGCCCAAATCGGGTACAGCCACTTGCATTTTCCAGGGGCACGGCGCAAATGGTGTCACCTAACGCGCCTCCAGCCTGGGAGGGGCAACATACACTCTCTGAATGGGAAACAAGCCCATGCCTTCAGTGGGAAAGGCCGCTATGCCTCTTTGCTTCGGCAGCCCAGGGATAGCGTCAGCTCTGAAATGCCTCCAAAGGAGCAGACTCAGAGAACCTTTGAACCACAGAGCAGGTGCGGCCCAGAACAAGGACTGCTCTTGGGCTGAGAACACCCACTGCCCAGCGCCTCTTTTGGCTACACACGTGTAGTGGGAGGGTGTTGAATTCTGCTGCGTGATAACTTCTCCGGGCCACGTAGTGTGAGCGCAGGTAGAGTGGCCCTCCATCTCCTCCCAGTGTCCTGCGTAAGTTGTACAAGGCCAACTCCCTGCTTGAATCCCTGGGTGGGGTACGTACTCTCCAGAGATAGGTGGCTGCTTGGGACCCAGGCCTAGTCTCTCTGTCAAAGTTCTGTGCATCAGCTTGGCAGCTGTTCTCTCTAAGCGGGTCCCAAAGGCTTTTTGGAAGACTTTCCTTCGAGGGTCAGAAAGAGCAAATGAGCCGACAGGCCCACGGGGATGCCAGTTCTCTCCAGCAACACCGCGAGCAGCCTCAGACACTTGGGTTCTCTTTGGTACATGAAAGAACACTATGCTTGGAAGCTTCTTCCAATCCAGTTTGAGAGCCGCACTTCCACTGCCTCCTAGGATTCCAAGTGGTGCCTTGCCGTCACAATTTCCAGTTCTTAGGCCTATGACGGCAGAGTGTCTGGCAGTTCTCAGAGAGGCCTTAGGAATGCAGGCTTTTTGGCTCCTTCCACTGACAAACCAGCTCCTCCAGATCCTCTGTCGTTAGGCATTTCATGTCAGAATATCTCTGGGCGCCCTCATTCCTCCTCCACGAAGTAAGACACAAACGGACTTGCCCTAAAGGGAGGAAGCCTTCTGAGTCCGGCAGAGAGGCAGTCTCTCCCACTCAGCATTCCCCCATGGCTGAGCCCAGGGTATGGGCCCGAGAGAGGGAGGAAGACAGCCGTGACGCCGAGCTTTTCCACAATGTAGTACAGGCCTCACCCTCAAGCTCACGTCAATCGCCTAGAGAAAACAGCAGGCCTCGGTCTGCTTTCCTGCGGCTAGGAAACTTTGCTTTCATTCCTTAGGTGGCACACTGGCTCAGGACTGCCCTGCCCGAAGCACTCACGGTGTGCAGCCCTATTTGTTGAGATCAGCCCTTCTGGCTCTCTCTCGGATGAAGCCACTGGAAAAGAGCCGTTCCTAATCTTCGGACCGTGGGAGCTTTCCCTAGTCTCCACCAGAACAGCACTCTGAGGAGCTGCTGACGTTTGGTAGCAAAATCTCCTCTTCTGAAGAGAAACATTTCGCTGTAAGTGGGTTCCATCAGCCTTGCCATATTTTCTCAGCTGGCTATGATGGAGGGCAGTCAGTTGGCAGACTCACCTGAGGCCCTCCTTCCCAGACTGTGATACACACAGACCCGCCGCCTGCTTCAGCCCAAAGGGACGGCTTATGGTAAGGTCAAAACCCTGTGTTGGAAAGCTCCTGCCTAAGCCTCGCCCAAGCACAAGCATACTGGTCATTGGTCAAAGACTTTCCCCACAAGTTGAACATGTTTGCTCCCCTCTCGCCTCCGAAGGCCGAGTTTACCTAGCTAGGACTCAGACTTCAGGAAAGGTTCTCAGGGTGCTGGTGACTGCAAGTTGTTTCACCAGGCAGCCCAAATCGGGTACAGCCACTTGCATTTTCCAGGGGCACGGCGCAAATGGTGTCACCTAACGCGCCTCCAGCCTGGGAGGGGCAACATACACTCTCTGAATGGGAAACAAGCCCATGCCTTCAGTGGGAAAGGCCGCTATGCCTCTTTGCTTCGGCAGCCCAGGGATAGCGTCAGCTCTGAAATGCCTCCAAAGGAGCAGACTCAGAGAACCTTTGAACCACAGAGCAGGTGCGGCCCAGAACAAGGACTGCTCTTGGGCTGAGAACACCCACTGCCCAGCGCCTCTTTTGGCTACACACGTGTAGTGGGAGGGTGTTGAATTCTGCTGCGTGATAACTTCTCCGGGCCACGTAGTGTGAGCGCAGGTAGAGTGGCCCTCCATCTCCTCCCAGTGTCCTGCGTAAGTTGTACAAGGCCAACTCCCTGCTTGAATCCCTGGGTGGGGTACGTACTCTCCAGAGATAGGTGGCTGCTTGGGACCCAGGGCTAGTCTCTCTGTCAAAGTTCTGTGCATCAGCTTGGCAGCTGTTCTCTCTAAGCGGGTCCCAAAGGCTTTTTGGAAGACTTTCCTTCGAGGGTCAGAAAGAGCAAATGAGCCGACAGGCCCACGGGGATGCCAGTTCTCTCCAGCAACACCGCGAGCAGCCTCAGACACTTGGGTTCTCTTTGGTACATGAAAGAACACTATGCTTGGAAGCTTCTTCCAATCCAGTTTGAGAGCCGCACTTCCACTGCCTCCTAGGATTCCAAGTGGTGCCTTGCCGTCACAATTTCCAGTTCTTAGGCCTATGACGGCAGAGTGTCTGGCAGTTCTCAGAGAGGCCTTAGGAATGCAGGCTTTTTGGCTCCTTCCACTGACAAACCAGCTCCTCCAGATCCTCTGTCGTTAGGCATTTCATGTCAGAATATCTCTGGGCGCCCTCATTCCTCCTCCACGAAGTAAGACACAAACGGACTTGCCCTAAAGGGAGGAAGCCTTCTGAGTCCGGCAGAGAGGCAGTCTCTCCCACTCAGCATTCCCCCATGGCTGAGCCCAGGGTATGGGCCCGAGAGAGGGAGGAAGACAGCCGTGACGCCGAGCTTTTCCACAATGTAGTACAGGCCTCACCCTCAAGCTCACGTCAATCGCCTAGAGAAAACAGCAGGCCTCGGTCTGCTTTCCTGCGGCTAGGAAACTTTGCTTTCATTCCTTAGGTGGCACACTGGCTCAGGACTGCCCTGCCCGAAGCACTCACGGTGTGCAGCCCTATTTGTTGAGATCAGCCCTTCTGGCTCTCTCTCGGATGAAGCCACTGGAAAAGAGCCGTTCCTAATCTTCGGACCGTGGGAGCTTTCCCTAGTCTCCACCAGAACAGCACTCTGAGGAGCTGCTGACGTTTGGTAGCAAAATCTCCTCTTCTGAAGAGAAACATTTCGCTGTAAGTGGGTTCCATCAGCCTTGCCATATTTTCTCAGCTGGCTATGATGGAGGGCAGTCAGTTGGCAGACTCACCTGAGGCCCTCCTTCCCAGACTGTGATACACACAGACCCGCCGCCTGCTTCAGCCCAAAGGGACGGCTTATGGTAAGGTCAAAACCCTGTGTTGGAAAGCTCCTGCCTAAGCCTCGCCCAAGCACAAGCATACTGGTCATTGGTCAAAGACTTTCCCCACAAGTTGAACATGTTTGCTCCCCTCTCGCCTCCGAAGGCCGAGTTTACCTAGCTAGGACTCAGACTTCAGGAAAGGTTCTCAGGGTGCTGGTGACTGCAAGTTGTTTCACCAGGCAGCCCAAATCGGGTACAGCCACTTGCATTTTCCAGGGGCACGGCGCAAATGGTGTCACCTAACGCGCCTCCAGCCTGGGAGGGGCAACATACACTCTCTGAATGGGAAACAAGCCCATGCCTTCAGTGGGAAAGGCCGCTATGCCTCTTTGCTTCGGCAGCCCAGGGATAGCGTCAGCTCTGAAATGCCTCCAAAGGAGCAGACTCAGAGAACCTTTGAACCACAGAGCAGGTGCGGCCCAGAACAAGGACTGCTCTTGGGCTGAGAACACCCACTGCCCAGCGCCTCTTTTGGCTACACACGTGTAGTGGGAGGGTGTTGAATTCTGCTGCGTGATAACTTCTCCGGGCCACGTAGTGTGAGCGCAGGTAGAGTGGCCCTCCATCTCCTCCCAGTGTCCTGCGTAAGTTGTACAAGGCCAACTCCCTGCTTGAATCCCTGGGTGGGGTACGTACTCTCCAGAGATAGGTGGCTGCTTGGGACCCAGGGCTAGTCTCTCTGTCAAAGTTCTGTGCATCAGCTTGGCAGCTGTTCTCTCTAAGCGGGTCCCAAAGGCTTTTTGGAAGACTTTCCTTCGAGGGTCAGAAAGAGCAAATGAGCCGACAGGCCCACGGGGATGCCAGTTCTCTCCAGCAACACCGCGAGCAGCCTCAGACACTTGGGTTCTCTTTGGTACATGAAAGAACACTATGCTTGGAAGCTTCTTCCAATCCAGTTTGAGAGCCGCACTTCCACTGCCTCCTAGGATTCCAAGTGGTGCCTTGCCGTCACAATTTCCAGTTCTTAGGCCTATGACGGCAGAGTGTCTGGCAGTTCTCAGAGAGGCCTTAGGAATGCAGGCTTTTTGGCTCCTTCCACTGACAAACCAGCTCCTCCAGATCCTCTGTCGTTAGGCATTTCATGTCAGAATATCTCTGGGCGCCCTCATTCCTCCTCCACGAAGTAAGACACAAACGGACTTGCCCTAAAGGGAGGAAGCCTTCTGAGTCCGGCAGAGAGGCAGTCTCTCCCACTCAGCATTCCCCCATGGCTGAGCCCAGGGTATGGGCCCGAGAGAGGGAGGAAGACAGCCGTGACGCCGAGCTTTTCCACAATGTAGTACAGGCCTCACCCTCAAGCTCACGTCAATCGCCTAGAGAAAACAGCAGGCCTCGGTCTGCTTTCCTGCGGCTAGGAAACTTTGCTTTCATTCCTTAGGTGGCACACTGGCTCAGGACTGCCCTGCCCGAAGCACTCACGGTGTGCAGCCCTATTTGTTGAGATCAGCCCTTCTGGCTCTCTCTCGGATGAAGCCACTGGAAAAGAGCCGTTCCTAATCTTCGGACCGTGGGAGCTTTCCCTAGTCTCCACCAGAACAGCACTCTGAGGAGCTGCTGACGTTTGGTAGCAAAATCTCCTCTTCTGAAGAGAAACATTTCGCTGTAAGTGGGTTCCATCAGCCTTGCCATATTTTCTCAGCTGGCTATGATGGAGGGCAGTCAGTTGGCAGACTCACCTGAGGCCCTCCTTCCCAGACTGTGATACACACAGACCCGCCGCCTGCTTCAGCCCAAAGGGACGGCTTATGGTAAGGTCAAAACCCTGTGTTGGAAAGCTCCTGCCTAAGCCTCGCCCAAGCACAAGCATACTGGTCATTGGTCAAAGACTTTCCCCACAAGTTGAACATGTTTGCTCCCCTCTCGCCTCCGAAGGCCGAGTTTACCTAGCTAGGACTCAGACTTCAGGAAAGGTTCTCAGGGTGCTGGTGACTGCAAGTTGTTTCACCAGGCAGCCCAAATCGGGTACAGCCACTTGCATTTTCCAGGGGCACGGCGCAAATGGTGTCACCTAACGCGCCTCCAGCCTGGGAGGGGCAACATACACTCTCTGAATGGGAAACAAGCCCATGCCTTCAGTGGGAAAGGCCGCTATGCCTCTTTGCTTCGGCAGCCCAGGGATAGCGTCAGCTCTGAAATGCCTCCAAAGGAGCAGACTCAGAGAACCTTTGAACCACAGAGCAGGTGCGGCCCAGAACAAGGACTGCTCTTGGGCTGAGAACACCCACTGCCCAGCGCCTCTTTTGGCTACACACGTGTAGTGGGAGGGTGTTGAATTCTGCTGCGTGATAACTTCTCCGGGCCACGTAGTGTGAGCGCAGGTAGAGTGGCCCTCCATCTCCTCCCAGTGTCCTGCGTAAGTTGTACAAGGCCAACTCCCTGCTTGAATCCCTGGGTGGGGTACGTACTCTCCAGAGATAGGTGGCTGCTTGGGACCCAGGCCTAGTCTCTCTGTCAAAGTTCTGTGCATCAGCTTGGCAGCTGTTCTCTCTAAGCGGGTCCCAAAGGCTTTTTGGAAGACTTTCCTTCGAGGGTCAGAAAGAGCAAATGAGCCGACAGGCCCACGGGGATGCCAGTTCTCTCCAGCAACACCGCGAGCAGCCTCAGACACTTGGGTTCTCTTTGGTACATGAAAGAACACTATGCTTGGAAGCTTCTTCCAATCCAGTTTGAGAGCCGCACTTCCACTGCCTCCTAGGATTCCAAGTGGTGCCTTGCCGTCACAATTTCCAGTTCTTAGGCCTATGACGGCAGAGTGTCTGGCAGTTCTCAGAGAGGCCTTAGGAATGCAGGCTTTTTGGCTCCTTCCACTGACAAACCAGCTCCTCCAGATCCTCTGTCGTTAGGCATTTCATGTCAGAATATCTCTGGGCGCCCTCATTCCTCCTCCACGAAGTAAGACACAAACGGACTTGCCCTAAAGGGAGGAAGCCTTCTGAGTCCGGCAGAGAGGCAGTCTCTCCCACTCAGCATTCCCCCATGGCTGAGCCCAGGGTATGGGCCCGAGAGAGGGAGGAAGACAGCCGTGACGCCGAGCTTTTCCACAATGTAGTACAGGCCTCACCCTCAAGCTCACGTCAATCGCCTAGAGAAAACAGCAGGCCTCGGTCTGCTTTCCTGCGGCTAGGAAACTTTGCTTTCATTCCTTAGGTGGCACACTGGCTCAGGACTGCCCTGCCCGAAGCACTCACGGTGTGCAGCCCTATTTGTTGAGATCAGCCCTTCTGGCTCTCTCTCGGATGAAGCCACTGGAAAAGAGCCGTTCCTAATCTTCGGACCGTGGGAGCTTTCCCTAGTCTCCACCAGAACAGCACTCTGAGGAGCTGCTGACGTTTGGTAGCAAAATCTCCTCTTCTGAAGAGAAACATTTCGCTGTAAGTGGGTTCCATCAGCCTTGCCATATTTTCTCAGCTGGCTATGATGGAGGGCAGTCAGTTGGCAGACTCACCTGAGGCCCTCCTTCCCAGACTGTGATACACACAGACCCGCCGCCTGCTTCAGCCCAAAGGGACGGCTTATGGTAAGGTCAAAACCCTGTGTTGGAAAGCTCCTGCCTAAGCCTCGCCCAAGCACAAGCATACTGGTCATTGGTCAAAGACTTTCCCCACAAGTTGAACATGTTTGCTCCCCTCTCGCCTCCGAAGGCCGAGTTTACCTAGCTAGGACTCAGACTTCAGGAAAGGTTCTCAGGGTGCTGGTGACTGCAAGTTGTTTCACCAGGCAGCCCAAATCGGGTACAGCCACTTGCATTTTCCAGGGGCACGGCGCAAATGGTGTCACCTAACGCGCCTCCAGCCTGGGAGGGGCAACATACACTCTCTGAATGGGAAACAAGCCCATGCCTTCAGTGGGAAAGGCCGCTATGCCTCTTTGCTTCGGCAGCCCAGGGATAGCGTCAGCTCTGAAATGCCTCCAAAGGAGCAGACTCAGAGAACCTTTGAACCACAGAGCAGGTGCGGCCCAGAACAAGGACTGCTCTTGGGCTGAGAACACCCACTGCCCAGCGCCTCTTTTGGCTACACACGTGTAGTGGGAGGGTGTTGAATTCTGCTGCGTGATAACTTCTCCGGGCCACGTAGTGTGAGCGCAGGTAGAGTGGCCCTCCATCTCCTCCCAGTGTCCTGCGTAAGTTGTACAAGGCCAACTCCCTGCTTGAATCCCTGGGTGGGGTACGTACTCTCCAGAGATAGGTGGCTGCTTGGGACCCAGGGCTAGTCTCTCTGTCAAAGTTCTGTGCATCAGCTTCGCAGCTGTTCTCTCTAAGCGGGTCCCAAAGGCTTTTTGGAAGACTTTCCTTCGAGGGTCAGAAAGAGCAAATGAGCCGACAGGCCCACGGGGATGCCAGTTCTCTCCAGCAACACCGCGAGCAGCCTCAGACACTTGGGTTCTCTTTGGTACATGAAAGAACACTATGCTTGGAAGCTTCTTCCAATCCAGTTTGAGAGCCGCACTTCCACTGCCTCCTAGGATTCCAAGTGTTGCCTTGCCGTCACAATTTCCAGTTCTTAGGCCTATGACGGCAGAGTGTCTGGCAGTTCTCAGAGAGGCCTTAGGAATGCAGGCTTTTTGGCTCCTTCCACTGACAAACCAGCTCCTCCAGATCCTCTGTCGTTAGGCATTTCATGTCAGAATATCTCTGGGCGCCCTCATTCCTCCTCCACGAAGTAAGACACAAACGGACTTGCCCTAAAGGGAGGAAGCCTTCTGAGTCCGGCAGAGAGGCAGTCTCTCCCACTCAGCATTCCCCCATGGCTGAGCCCAGGGTATGGGCCCGAGAGAGGGAGGAAGACAGCCGTGACCCCGAGCTTTTCCACAATGTAGTACAGGCCTCACCCTCAAGCTCACGTCAATCGCCGAGAGAAAACAGCAGGCCTCGGTCTGCTTTCCTGCGGCTAGGAAACTTTGCTTTCATTCCTTAGGTGGCACACTGGCTCAGGACTGCCCTGCCCGAAGCACTCACGGTGTGCAGCCCTATTTGTTGAGATCAGCCCTTCTGGCTCTCTCTCGGATGAAGCCACTGGAAAAGAGCCGTTCCTAATCTTCGGACCGTCGGAGCTTTCCCTAGTCTCCACCAGAACAGCACTCTGAGGAGCTGCTGACGTTTGGTAGCAAAATCTCCTCTTCTGAAGAGAAACATTTCGCTGTAAGTGGGTTCCATCAGCCTTGCCATATTTTCTCAGCTGGCTATGATGGAGGGCAGTCAGTTGGCAGACTCACCTGAGGCCCTCCTTCCCAGACTGTGATACACACAGACCCGCCGCCTGCTTCAGCCCAAAGGGACGGCTTATGGTAAGGTCAAAACCCTGTGTTGGAAAGCTCCTGCCTAAGCCTCGCCCAAGCACAAGCATACTGGTCATTGGTCAAAGACTTTCCCCACAAGTTGAACATGTTTGCTCCCCTCTCGCCTCCGAAGGCCGAGTTTACCTAGCTAGGACTCAGACTTCAGGAAAGGTTCTCAGGGTGCTGGTGACTGCAAGTTGTTTCACCAGGCAGCCCAAATCGGGTACAGCCACTTGCATTTTCCAGGGGCACGGCGCAAATGGTGTCACCTAACGCGCCTCCAGCCTGGGAGGGGCAACATACACTCTCTGAATGGGAAACAAGCCCATGCCTTCAGTGGGAAAGGCCGCTATGCCTCTTTGCTTCGGCAGCCCAGGGATAGCGTCAGCTCTGAAATGCCTCCAAAGGAGCAGACTCAGAGAACCTTTGAACCACAGAGCAGGTGCGGCCCAGAACAAGGACTGCTCTTGGGCTGAGAACACCCACTGCCCAGCGCCTCTTTTGGCTACACACGTGTAGTGGGAGGGTGTTGAATTCTGCTGCGTGATAACTTCTCCGGGCCACGTAGTGTGAGCGCAGGTAGAGTGGCCCTCCATCTCCTCCCAGTGTCCTGCGTAAGTTGTACAAGGCCAACTCCCTGCTTGAATCCCTGGGTGGGGTACGTACTCTCCAGAGATAGGTGGCTGCTTGGGACCCAGGGCTAGTCTCTCTGTCAAAGTTCTGTGCATCAGCTTCGCAGCTGTTCTCTCTAAGCGGGTCCCAAAGGCTTTTTGGAAGACTTTCCTTCGAGGGTCAGAAAGAGCAAATGAGCCGACAGGCCCACGGGGATGCCAGTTCTCTCCAGCAACACCGCGAGCAGCCTCAGACACTTGGGTTCTCTTTGGTACATGAAAGAACACTATGCTTGGAAGCTTCTTCCAATCCAGTTTGAGAGCCGCACTTCCACTGCCTCCTAGGATTCCAAGTGGTGCCTTGCCGTCACAATTTCCAGTTCTTAGGCCTATGACGGCAGAGTGTCTGGCAGTTCTCAGAGAGGCCTTAGGAATGCAGGCTTTTTGGCTCCTTCCACTGACAAACCAGCTCCTCCAGATCCTCTGTCGTTAGGCATTTCATGTCAGAATATCTCTGGGCGCCCTCATTCCTCCTCCACGAAGTAAGACACAAACGGACTTGCCCTAAAGGGAGGAAGCCTTCTGAGTCCGGCAGAGAGGCAGTCTCTCCCACTCAGCATTCCCCCATGGCTGAGCCCAGGGTATGGGCCCGAGAGAGGGAGGAAGACAGCCGTGACCCCGAGCTTTTCCACAATGTAGTACAGGCCTCACCCTCAAGCTCACGTCAATCGCCGAGAGAAAACAGCAGGCCTCGGTCTGCTTTCCTGCGGCTAGGAAACTTTGCTTTCATTCCTTAGGTGGCACACTGGCTCAGGACTGCCCTGCCCGAAGCACTCACGGTGTGCAGCCCTATTTGTTGAGATCAGCCCTTCTGGCTCTCTCTCGGATGAAGCCACTGGAAAAGAGCCGTTCCTAATCTTCGGACCGTGGGAGCTTTCCCTAGTCTACACCAGAACAGCACTCTGAGGAGCTGCTGACGTTTGGTAGCAAAATCTCCTCTTCTGAAGAGAAACATTTCGCTGTAAGTGGGTTCCATCAGCCTTGCCATATTTTCTCAGCTGGCTATGATGGAGGGCAGTCAGTTGGCAGACTCACCTGAGGCCCTCCTTCCCAGACTGTGATACACACAGACCCGCCGCCTGCTTCAGCCCAAAGGGACGGCTTATGGTAAGGTCAAAACCCTGTGTTGGAAAGCTCCTGCCTAAGCCTCGCCCAAGCACAAGCATACTGGTCATTGGTCAAAGACTTTCCCCACAAGTTGAACATGTTTGCTCCCCTCTCGCCTCCGAAGGCCGAGTTTACCTAGCTAGGACTCAGACTTCAGGAAAGGTTCTCAGGGTGCTGGTGACTGCAAGTTGTTTCACCAGGCAGCCCAAATCGGGTACAGCCACTTGCATTTTCCAGGGGCACGGCGCAAATGGTGTCACCTAACGCGCCTCCAGCCTGGGAGGGGCAACATACACTCTCTGAATGGGAAACAAGCCCATGCCTTCAGTGGGAAAGGCCGCTATGCCTCTTTGCTTCGGCAGCCCAGGGATAGCGTCAGCTCTGAAATGCCTCCAAAGGAGCAGACTCAGAGAACCTTTGAACCACAGAGCAGGTGCGGCCCAGAACAAGGACTGCTCTTGGGCTGAGAACACCCACTGCCCAGCGCCTCTTTTGGCTACACACGTGTAGTGGGAGGGTGTTGAATTCTGCTGCGTGATAACTTCTCCGGGCCACGTAGTGTGAGCGCAGGTAGAGTGGCCCTCCATCTCCTCCCAGTGTCCTGCGTAAGTTGTACAAGGCCAACTCCCTGCTTGAATCCCTGGGTGGGGTACGTACTCTCCAGAGATAGGTGGCTGCTTGGGACCCAGGGCTAGTCTCTCTGTCAAAGTTCTGTGCATCAGCTTGGCAGCTGTTCTCTCTAAGCGGGTCCCAAAGGCTTTTTGGAAGACTTTCCTTCGAGGGTCAGAAAGAGCAAATGAGCCGACAGGCCCACGGGGATGCCAGTTCTCTCCAGCAACACCGCGAGCAGCCTCAGACACTTGGGTTCTCTTTGGTACATGAAAGAACACTATGCTTGGAAGCTTCTTCCAATCCAGTTTGAGAGCCGCACTTCCACTGCCTCCTAGGATTCCAAGTGGTGCCTTGCCGTCACAATTTCCAGTTCTTAGGCCTATGACGGCAGAGTGTCTGGCAGTTCTCAGAGAGGCCTTAGGAATGCAGGCTTTTTGGCTCCTTCCACTGACAAACCAGCTCCTCCAGATCCTCTGTCGTTAGGCATTTCATGTCAGAATATCTCTGGGCGCCCTCATTCCTCCTCCACGAAGTAAGACACAAACGGACTTGCCCTAAAGGGAGGAAGCCTTCTGAGTCCGGCAGAGAGGCAGTCTCTCCCACTCAGCATTCCCCCATGGCTGAGCCCAGGGTATGGGCCCGAGAGAGGGAGGAAGACAGCCGTGACGCCGAGCTTTTCCACAATGTAGTACAGGCCTCACCCTCAAGCTCACGTCAATCGCCGAGAGAAAACAGCAGGCCTCGGTCTGCTTTCCTGCGGCTAGGAAACTTTGCTTTCATTCCTTAGGTGGCACACTGGCTCAGGACTGCCCTGCCCGAAGCACTCACGGTGTGCAGCCCTATTTGTTGAGATCAGCCCTTCTGGCTCTCTCTCGGATGAAGCCACTGGAAAAGAGCCGTTCCTAATCTTCGGACCGTGGGAGCTTTCCCTAGTCTACACCAGAACAGCACTCTGAGGAGCTGCTGACGTTTGGTAGCAAAATCTCCTCTTCTGAAGAGAAACATTTCGCTGTAAGTGGGTTCCATCAGCCTTGCCATATTTTCTCAGCTGGCTATGATGGAGGGCAGTCAGTTGGCAGACTCACCTGAGGCCCTCCTTCCCAGACTGTGATACACACAGACCCGCCGCCTGCTTCAGCCCAAAGGGACGGCTTATGGTAAGGTCAAAACCCTGTGTTGGAAAGCTCCTGCCTAAGCCTCGCCCAAGCACAAGCATACTGGTCATTGGTCAAAGACTTTCCCCACAAGTTGAACATGTTTGCTCCCCTCTCGCCTCCGAAGGCCGAGTTTACCTAGCTAGGACTCAGACTTCAGGAAAGGTTCTCAGGGTGCTGGTGACTGCAAGTTGTTTCACCAGGCAGCCCAAATCGGGTACAGCCACTTGCATTTTCCAGGGGCACGGCGCAAATGGTGTCACCTAACGCGCCTCCAGCCTGGGAGGGGCAACATACACTCTCTGAATGGGAAACAAGCCCATGCCTTCAGTGGGAAAGGCCGCTATGCCTCTTTGCTTCGGCAGCCCAGGGATAGCGTCAGCTCTGAAATGCCTCCAAAGGAGCAGACTCAGAGAACCTTTGAACCACAGAGCAGGTGCGGCCCAGAACAAGGACTGCTCTTGGGCTGAGAACACCCACTGCCCAGCGCCTCTTTTGGCTACACACGTGTAGTGGGAGGGTGTTGAATTCTGCTGCGTGATAACTTCTCCGGGCCACGTAGTGTGAGCGCAGGTAGAGTGGCCCTCCATCTCCTCCCAGTGTCCTGCGTAAGTTGTACAAGGCCAACTCCCTGCTTGAATCCCTGGGTGGGGTACGTACTCTCCAGAGATAGGTGGCTGCTTGGGACCCAGGGCTAGTCTCTCTGTCAAAGTTCTGTGCATCAGCTTCGCAGCTGTTCTCTCTAAGCGGGTCCCAAAGGCTTTTTGGAAGACTTTCCTTCGAGGGTCAGAAAGAGCAAATGAGCCGACAGGCCCACGGGGATGCCAGTTCTCTCCAGCAACACCGCGAGCAGCCTCAGACACTTGGGTTCTCTTTGGTACATGAAAGAACACTATGCTTGGAAGCTTCTTCCAATCCAGTTTGAGAGCCGCACTTCCACTGCCTCCTAGGATTCCAAGTGTTGCCTTGCCGTCACAATTTCCAGTTCTTAGGCCTATGACGGCAGAGTGTCTGGCAGTTCTCAGAGAGGCCTTAGGAATGCAGGCTTTTTGGCTCCTTCCACTGACAAACCAGCTCCTCCAGATCCTCTGTCGTTAGGCATTTCATGTCAGAATATCTCTGGGCGCCCTCATTCCTCCTCCACGAAGTAAGACACAAACGGACTTGCCCTAAAGGGAGGAAGCCTTCTGAGTCCGGCAGAGAGGCAGTCTCTCCCACTCAGCATTCCCCCATGGCTGAGCCCAGGGTATGGGCCCGAGAGAGGGAGGAAGACAGCCGTGACGCCGAGCTTTTCCACAATGTAGTACAGGCCTCACCCTCAAGCTCACGTCAATCGCCTAGAGAAAACAGCAGGCCTCGGTCTGCTTTCCTGCGGCTAGGAAACTTTGCTTTCATTCCTTAGGTGGCACACTGGCTCAGGACTGCCCTGCCCGAAGCACTCACGGTGTGCAGCCCTATTTGTTGAGATCAGCCCTTCTGGCTCTCTCTCGGATGAAGCCACTGGAAAAGAGCCGTTCCTAATCTTCGGACCGTGGGAGCTTTCCCTAGTCTACACCAGAACAGCACTCTGAGGAGCTGCTGACGTTTGGTAGCAAAATCTCCTCTTCTGAAGAGAAACATTTCGCTGTAAGTGGGTTCCATCAGCCTTGCCATATTTTCTCAGCTGGCTATGATGGAGGGCAGTCAGTTGGCAGACTCACCTGAGGCCCTCCTTCCCAGACTGTGATACACACAGACCCGCCGCCTGCTTCAGCCCAAAGGGACGGCTTATGGTAAGGTCAAAACCCTGTGTTGGAAAGCTCCTGCCTAAGCCTCGCCCAAGCACAAGCATACTGGTCATTGGTCAAAGACTTTCCCCACAAGTTGAACATGTTTGCTCCCCTCTCGCCTCCGAAGGCCGAGTTTACCTAGCTAGGACTCAGACTTCAGGAAAGGTTCTCAGGGTGCTGGTGACTGCAAGTTGTTTCACCAGGCAGCCCAAATCGGGTACAGCCACTTGCATTTTCCAGGGGCACGGCGCAAATGGTGTCACCTAACGCGCCTCCAGCCTGGGAGGGGCAACATACACTCTCTGAATGGGAAACAAGCCCATGCCTTCAGTGGGAAAGGCCGCTATGCCTCTTTGCTTCGGCAGCCCAGGGATAGCGTCAGCTCTGAAATGCCTCCAAAGGAGCAGACTCAGAGAACCTTTGAACCACAGAGCAGGTGCGGCCCAGAACAAGGACTGCTCTTGGGCTGAGAACACCCACTGCCCAGCGCCTCTTTTGGCTACACACGTGTAGTGGGAGGGTGTTGAATTCTGCTGCGTGATAACTTCTCCGGGCCACGTAGTGTGAGCGCAGGTAGAGTGGCCCTCCATCTCCTCCCAGTGTCCTGCGTAAGTTGTACAAGGCCAACTCCCTGCTTGAATCCCTGGGTGGGGTACGTACTCTCCAGAGATAGGTGGCTGCTTGGGACCCAGGGCTAGTCTCTCTGTCAAAGTTCTGTGCATCAGCTTCGCAGCTGTTCTCTCTAAGCGGGTCCCAAAGGCTTTTTGGAAGACTTTCCTTCGAGGGTCAGAAAGAGCAAATGAGCCGACAGGCCCACGGGGATGCCAGTTCTCTCCAGCAACACCGCGAGCAGCCTCAGACACTTGGGTTCTCTTTGGTACATGAAAGAACACTATGCTTGGAAGCTTCTTCCAATCCAGTTTGAGAGCCGCACTTCCACTGCCTCCTAGGATTCCAAGTGGTGCCTTGCCGTCACAATTTCCAGTTCTTAGGCCTATGACGGCAGAGTGTCTGGCAGTTCTCAGAGAGGCCTTAGGAATGCAGGCTTTTTGGCTCCTTCCACTGACAAACCAGCTCCTCCAGATCCTCTGTCGTTAGGCATTTCATGTCAGAATATCTCTGGGCGCCCTCATTCCTCCTCCACGAAGTAAGACACAAACGGACTTGCCCTAAAGGGAGGAAGCCTTCTGAGTCCGGCAGAGAGGCAGTCTCTCCCACTCAGCATTCCCCCATGGCTGAGCCCAGGGTATGGGCCCGAGAGAGGGAGGAAGACAGCCGTGACCCCGAGCTTTTCCACAATGTAGTACAGGCCTCACCCTCAAGCTCACGTCAATCGCCTAGAGAAAACAGCAGGCCTCGGTCTGCTTTCCTGCGGCTAGGAAACTTTGCTTTCATTCCTTAGGTGGCACACTGGCTCAGGACTGCCCTGCCCGAAGCACTCACGGTGTGCAGCCCTATTTGTTGAGATCAGCCCTTCTGGCTCTCTCTCGGATGAAGCCACTGGAAAAGAGCCGTTCCTAATCTTCGGACCGTGGGAGCTTTCCCTAGTCTACACCAGAACAGCACTCTGAGGAGCTGCTGACGTTTGGTAGCAAAATCTCCTCTTCTGAAGAGAAACATTTCGCTGTAAGTGGGTTCCATCAGCCTTGCCATATTTTCTCAGCTGGCTATGATGGAGGGCAGTCAGTTGGCAGACTCACCTGAGGCCCTCCTTCCCAGACTGTGATACACACAGACCCGCCGCCTGCTTCAGCCCAAAGGGACGGCTTATGGTAAGGTCAAAACCCTGTGTTGGAAAGCTCCTGCCTAAGCCTCGCCCAAGCACAAGCATACTGGTCATTGGTCAAAGACTTTCCCCACAAGTTGAACATGTTTGCTCCCCTCTCGCCTCCGAAGGCCGAGTTTACCTAGCTAGGACTCAGACTTCAGGAAAGGTTCTCAGGGTGCTGGTGACTGCAAGTTGTTTCACCAGGCAGCCCAAATCGGGTACAGCCACTTGCATTTTCCAGGGGCACGGCGCAAATGGTGTCACCTAACGCGCCTCCAGCCTGGGAGGGGCAACATACACTCTCTGAATGGGAAACAAGCCCATGCCTTCAGTGGGAAAGGCCGCTATGCCTCTTTGCTTCGGCAGCCCAGGGATAGCGTCAGCTCTGAAATGCCTCCAAAGGAGCAGACTCAGAGAACCTTTGAACCACAGAGCAGGTGCGGCCCAGAACAAGGACTGCTCTTGGGCTGAGAACACCCACTGCCCAGCGCCTCTTTTGGCTACACACGTGTAGTGGGAGGGTGTTGAATTCTGCTGCGTGATAACTTCTCCGGGCCACGTAGTGTGAGCGCAGGTAGAGTGGCCCTCCATCTCCTCCCAGTGTCCTGCGTAAGTTGTACAAGGCCAACTCCCTGCTTGAATCCCTGGGTGGGGTACGTACTCTCCAGAGATAGGTGGCTGCTTGGGACCCAGGGCTAGTCTCTCTGTCAAAGTTCTGTGCATCAGCTTCGCAGCTGTTCTCTCTAAGCGGGTCCCAAAGGCTTTTTGGAAGACTTTCCTTCGAGGGTCAGAAAGAGCAAATGAGCCGACAGGCCCACGGGGATGCCAGTTCTCTCCAGCAACACCGCGAGCAGCCTCAGACACTTGGGTTCTCTTTGGTACATGAAAGAACACTATGCTTGGAAGCTTCTTCCAATCCAGTTTGAGAGCCGCACTTCCACTGCCTCCTAGGATTCCAAGTGGTGCCTTGCCGTCACAATTTCCAGTTCTTAGGCCTATGACGGCAGAGTGTCTGGCAGTTCTCAGAGAGGCCTTAGGAATGCAGGCTTTTTGGCTCCTTCCACTGACAAACCAGCTCCTCCAGATCCTCTGTCGTTAGGCATTTCATGTCAGAATATCTCTGGGCGCCCTCATTCCTCCTCCACGAAGTAAGACACAAACGGACTTGCCCTAAAGGGAGGAAGCCTTCTGAGTCCGGCAGAGAGGCAGTCTCTCCCACTCAGCATTCCCCCATGGCTGAGCCCAGGGTATGGGCCCGAGAGAGGGAGGAAGACAGCCGTGACGCCGAGCTTTTCCACAATGTAGTACAGGCCTCACCCTCAAGCTCACGTCAATCGCCTAGAGAAAACAGCAGGCCTCGGTCTGCTTTCCTGCGGCTAGGAAACTTTGCTTTCATTCCTTAGGTGGCACACTGGCTCAGGACTGCCCTGCCCGAAGCACTCACGGTGTGCAGCCCTATTTGTTGAGATCAGCCCTTCTGGCTCTCTCTCGGATGAAGCCACTGGAAAAGAGCCGTTCCTAATCTTCGGACCGTGGGAGCTTTCCCTAGTCTACACCAGAACAGCACTCTGAGGAGCTGCTGACGTTTGGTAGCAAAATCTCCTCTTCTGAAGAGAAACATTTCGCTGTAAGTGGGTTCCATCAGCCTTGCCATATTTTCTCAGCTGGCTATGATGGAGGGCAGTCAGTTGGCAGACTCACCTGAGGCCCTCCTTCCCAGACTGTGATACACACAGACCCGCCGCCTGCTTCAGCCCAAAGGGACGGCTTATGGTAAGGTCAAAACCCTGTGTTGGAAAGCTCCTGCCTAAGCCTCGCCCAAGCACAAGCATACTGGTCATTGGTCAAAGACTTTCCCCACAAGTTGAACATGTTTGCTCCCCTCTCGCCTCCGAAGGCCGAGTTTACCTAGCTAGGACTCAGACTTCAGGAAAGGTTCTCAGGGTGCTGGTGACTGCAAGTTGTTTCACCAGGCAGCCCAAATCGGGTACAGCCACTTGCATTTTCCAGGGGCACGGCGCAAATGGTGTCACCTAACGCGCCTCCAGCCTGGGAGGGGCAACATACACTCTCTGAATGGGAAACAAGCCCATGCCTTCAGTGGGAAAGGCCGCTATGCCTCTTTGCTTCGGCAGCCCAGGGATAGCGTCAGCTCTGAAATGCCTCCAAAGGAGCAGACTCAGAGAACCTTTGAACCACAGAGCAGGTGCGGCCCAGAACAAGGACTGCTCTTGGGCTGAGAACACCCACTGCCCAGCGCCTCTTTTGGCTACACACGTGTAGTGGGAGGGTGTTGAATTCTGCTGCGTGATAACTTCTCCGGGCCACGTAGTGTGAGCGCAGGTAGAGTGGCCCTCCATCTCCTCCCAGTGTCCTGCGTAAGTTGTACAAGGCCAACTCCCTGCTTGAATCCCTGGGTGGGGTACGTACTCTCCAGAGATAGGTGGCTGCTTGGGACCCAGGGCTAGTCTCTCTGTCAAAGTTCTGTGCATCAGCTTCGCAGCTGTTCTCTCTAAGCGGGTCCCAAAGGCTTTTTGGAAGACTTTCCTTCGAGGGTCAGAAAGAGCAAATGAGCCGACAGGCCCACGGGGATGCCAGTTCTCTCCAGCAACACCGCGAGCAGCCTCAGACACTTGGGTTCTCTTTGGTACATGAAAGAACACTATGCTTGGAAGCTTCTTCCAATCCAGTTTGAGAGCCGCACTTCCACTGCCTCCTAGGATTCCAAGTGGTGCCTTGCCGTCACAATTTCCAGTTCTTAGGCCTATGACGGCAGAGTGTCTGGCAGTTCTCAGAGAGGCCTTAGGAATGCAGGCTTTTTGGCTCCTTCCACTGACAAACCAGCTCCTCCAGATCCTCTGTCGTTAGGCATTTCATGTCAGAATATCTCTGGGCGCCCTCATTCCTCCTCCACGAAGTAAGACACAAACGGACTTGCCCTAAAGGGAGGAAGCCTTCTGAGTCCGGCAGAGAGGCAGTCTCTCCCACTCAGCATTCCCCCATGGCTGAGCCCAGGGTATGGGCCCGAGAGAGGGAGGAAGACAGCCGTGACCCCGAGCTTTTCCACAATGTAGTACAGGCCTCACCCTCAAGCTCACGTCAATCGCCGAGAGAAAACAGCAGGCCTCGGTCTGCTTTCCTGCGGCTAGGAAACTTTGCTTTCATTCCTTAGGTGGCACACTGGCTCAGGACTGCCCTGCCCGAAGCACTCACGGTGTGCAGCCCTATTTGTTGAGATCAGCCCTTCTGGCTCTCTCTCGGATGAAGCCACTGGAAAAGAGCCGTTCCTAATCTTCGGACCGTGGGAGCTTTCCCTAGTCTACACCAGAACAGCACTCTGAGGAGCTGCTGACGTTTGGTAGCAAAATCTCCTCTTCTGAAGAGAAACATTTCGCTGTAAGTGGGTTCCATCAGCCTTGCCATATTTTCTCAGCTGGCTATGATGGAGGGCAGTCAGTTGGCAGACTCACCTGAGGCCCTCCTTCCCAGACTGTGATACACACAGACCCGCCGCCTGCTTCAGCCCAAAGGGACGGCTTATGGTAAGGTCAAAACCCTGTGTTGGAAAGCTCCTGCCTAAGCCTCGCCCAAGCACAAGCATACTGGTCATTGGTCAAAGACTTTCCCCACAAGTTGAACATGTTTGCTCCCCTCTCGCCTCCGAAGGCCGAGTTTACCTAGCTAGGACTCAGACTTCAGGAAAGGTTCTCAGGGTGCTGGTGACTGCAAGTTGTTTCACCAGGCAGCCCAAATCGGGTACAGCCACTTGCATTTTCCAGGGGCACGGCGCAAATGGTGTCACCTAACGCGCCTCCAGCCTGGGAGGGGCAACATACACTCTCTGAATGGGAAACAAGCCCATGCCTTCAGTGGGAAAGGCCGCTATGCCTCTTTGCTTCGGCAGCCCAGGGATAGCGTCAGCTCTGAAATGCCTCCAAAGGAGCAGACTCAGAGAACCTTTGAACCACAGAGCAGGTGCGGCCCAGAACAAGGACTGCTCTTGGGCTGAGAACACCCACTGCCCAGCGCCTCTTTTGGCTACACACGTGTAGTGGGAGGGTGTTGAATTCTGCTGCGTGATAACTTCTCCGGGCCACGTAGTGTGAGCGCAGGTAGAGTGGCCCTCCATCTCCTCCCAGTGTCCTGCGTAAGTTGTACAAGGCCAACTCCCTGCTTGAATCCCTGGGTGGGGTACGTACTCTCCAGAGATAGGTGGCTGCTTGGGACCCAGGGCTAGTCTCTCTGTCAAAGTTCTGTGCATCAGCTTCGCAGCTGTTCTCTCTAAGCGGGTCCCAAAGGCTTTTTGGAAGACTTTCCTTCGAGGGTCAGAAAGAGCAAATGAGCCGACAGGCCCACGGGGATGCCAGTTCTCTCCAGCAACACCGCGAGCAGCCTCAGACACTTGGGTTCTCTTTGGTACATGAAAGAACACTATGCTTGGAAGCTTCTTCCAATCCAGTTTGAGAGCCGCACTTCCACTGCCTCCTAGGATTCCAAGTGGTGCCTTGCCGTCACAATTTCCAGTTCTTAGGCCTATGACGGCAGAGTGTCTGGCAGTTCTCAGAGAGGCCTTAGGAATGCAGGCTTTTTGGCTCCTTCCACTGACAAACCAGCTCCTCCAGATCCTCTGTCGTTAGGCATTTCATGTCAGAATATCTCTGGGCGCCCTCATTCCTCCTCCACGAAGTAAGACACAAACGGACTTGCCCTAAAGGGAGGAAGCCTTCTGAGTCCGGCAGAGAGGCAGTCTCTCCCACTCAGCATTCCCCCATGGCTGAGCCCAGGGTATGGGCCCGAGAGAGGGAGGAAGACAGCCGTGACCCCGAGCTTTTCCACAATGTAGTACAGGCCTCACCCTCAAGCTCACGTCAATCGCCTAGAGAAAACAGCAGGCCTCGGTCTGCTTTCCTGCGGCTAGGAAACTTTGCTTTCATTCCTTAGGTGGCACACTGGCTCAGGACTGCCCTGCCCGAAGCACTCACGGTGTGCAGCCCTATTTGTTGAGATCAGCCCTTCTGGCTCTCTCTCGGATGAAGCCACTGGAAAAGAGCCGTTCCTAATCTTCGGACCGTGGGAGCTTTCCCTAGTCTACACCAGAACAGCACTCTGAGGAGCTGCTGACGTTTGGTAGCAAAATCTCCTCTTCTGAAGAGAAACATTTCGCTGTAAGTGGGTTCCATCAGCCTTGCCATATTTTCTCAGCTGGCTATGATGGAGGGCAGTCAGTTGGCAGACTCACCTGAGGCCCTCCTTCCCAGACTGTGATACACACAGACCCGCCGCCTGCTTCAGCCCAAAGGGACGGCTTATGGTAAGGTCAAAACCCTGTGTTGGAAAGCTCCTGCCTAAGCCTCGCCCAAGCACAAGCATACTGGTCATTGGTCAAAGACTTTCCCCACAAGTTGAACATGTTTGCTCCCCTCTCGCCTCCGAAGGCCGAGTTTACCTAGCTAGGACTCAGACTTCAGGAAAGGTTCTCAGGGTGCTGGTGACTGCAAGTTGTTTCACCAGGCAGCCCAAATCGGGTACAGCCACTTGCATTTTCCAGGGGCACGGCGCAAATGGTGTCACCTAACGCGCCTCCAGCCTGGGAGGGGCAACATACACTCTCTGAATGGGAAACAAGCCCATGCCTTCAGTGGGAAAGGCCGCTATGCCTCTTTGCTTCGGCAGCCCAGGGATAGCGTCAGCTCTGAAATGCCTCCAAAGGAGCAGACTCAGAGAACCTTTGAACCACAGAGCAGGTGCGGCCCAGAACAAGGACTGCTCTTGGGCTGAGAACACCCACTGCCCAGCGCCTCTTTTGGCTACACACGTGTAGTGGGAGGGTGTTGAATTCTGCTGCGTGATAACTTCTCCGGGCCACGTAGTGTGAGCGCAGGTAGAGTGGCCCTCCATCTCCTCCCAGTGTCCTGCGTAAGTTGTACAAGGCCAACTCCCTGCTTGAATCCCTGGGTGGGGTACGTACTCTCCAGAGATAGGTGGCTGCTTGGGACCCAGGGCTAGTCTCTCTGTCAAAGTTCTGTGCATCAGCTTCGCAGCTGTTCTCTCTAAGCGGGTCCCAAAGGCTTTTTGGAAGACTTTCCTTCGAGGGTCAGAAAGAGCAAATGAGCCGACAGGCCCACGGGGATGCCAGTTCTCTCCAGCAACACCGCGAGCAGCCTCAGACACTTGGGTTCTCTTTGGTACATGAAAGAACACTATGCTTGGAAGCTTCTTCCAATCCAGTTTGAGAGCCGCACTTCCACTGCCTCCTAGGATTCCAAGTGGTGCCTTGCCGTCACAATTTCCAGTTCTTAGGCCTATGACGGCAGAGTGTCTGGCAGTTCTCAGAGAGGCCTTAGGAATGCAGGCTTTTTGGCTCCTTCCACTGACAAACCAGCTCCTCCAGATCCTCTGTCGTTAGGCATTTCATGTCAGAATATCTCTGGGCGCCCTCATTCCTCCTCCACGAAGTAAGACACAAACGGACTTGCCCTAAAGGGAGGAAGCCTTCTGAGTCCGGCAGAGAGGCAGTCTCTCCCACTCAGCATTCCCCCATGGCTGAGCCCAGGGTATGGGCCCGAGAGAGGGAGGAAGACAGCCGTGACGCCGAGCTTTTCCACAATGTAGTACAGGCCTCACCCTCAAGCTCACGTCAATCGCCTAGAGAAAACAGCAGGCCTCGGTCTGCTTTCCTGCGGCTAGGAAACTTTGCTTTCATTCCTTAGGTGGCACACTGGCTCAGGACTGCCCTGCCCGAAGCACTCACGGTGTGCAGCCCTATTTGTTGAGATCAGCCCTTCTGGCTCTCTCTCGGATGAAGCCACTGGAAAAGAGCCGTTCCTAATCTTCGGACCGTGGGAGCTTTCCCTAGTCTACACCAGAACAGCACTCTGAGGAGCTGCTGACGTTTGGTAGCAAAATCTCCTCTTCTGAAGAGAAACATTTCGCTGTAAGTGGGTTCCATCAGCCTTGCCATATTTTCTCAGCTGGCTATGATGGAGGGCAGTCAGTTGGCAGACTCACCTGAGGCCCTCCTTCCCAGACTGTGATACACACAGACCCGCCGCCTGCTTCAGCCCAAAGGGACGGCTTATGGTAAGGTCAAAACCCTGTGTTGGAAAGCTCCTGCCTAAGCCTCGCCCAAGCACAAGCATACTGGTCATTGGTCAAAGACTTTCCCCACAAGTTGAACATGTTTGCTCCCCTCTCGCCTCCGAAGGCCGAGTTTACCTAGCTAGGACTCAGACTTCAGGAAAGGTTCTCAGGGTGCTGGTGACTGCAAGTTGTTTCACCAGGCAGCCCAAATCGGGTACAGCCACTTGCATTTTCCAGGGGCACGGCGCAAATGGTGTCACCTAACGCGCCTCCAGCCTGGGAGGGGCAACATACACTCTCTGAATGGGAAACAAGCCCATGCCTTCAGTGGGAAAGGCCGCTATGCCTCTTTGCTTCGGCAGCCCAGGGATAGCGTCAGCTCTGAAATGCCTCCAAAGGAGCAGACTCAGAGAACCTTTGAACCACAGAGCAGGTGCGGCCCAGAACAAGGACTGCTCTTGGGCTGAGAACACCCACTGCCCAGCGCCTCTTTTGGCTACACACGTGTAGTGGGAGGGTGTTGAATTCTGCTGCGTGATAACTTCTCCGGGCCACGTAGTGTGAGCGCAGGTAGAGTGGCCCTCCATCTCCTCCCAGTGTCCTGCGTAAGTTGTACAAGGCCAACTCCCTGCTTGAATCCCTGGGTGGGGTACGTACTCTCCAGAGATAGGTGGCTGCTTGGGACCCAGGGCTAGTCTCTCTGTCAAAGTTCTGTGCATCAGCTTGGCAGCTGTTCTCTCTAAGCGGGTCCCAAAGGCTTTTTGGAAGACTTTCCTTCGAGGGTCAGAAAGAGCAAATGAGCCGACAGGCCCACGGGGATGCCAGTTCTCTCCAGCAACACCGCGAGCAGCCTCAGACACTTGGGTTCTCTTTGGTACATGAAAGAACACTATGCTTGGAAGCTTCTTCCAATCCAGTTTGAGAGCCGCACTTCCACTGCCTCCTAGGATTCCAAGTGGTGCCTTGCCGTCACAATTTCCAGTTCTTAGGCCTATGACGGCAGAGTGTCTGGCAGTTCTCAGAGAGGCCTTAGGAATGCAGGCTTTTTGGCTCCTTCCACTGACAAACCAGCTCCTCCAGATCCTCTGTCGTTAGGCATTTCATGTCAGAATATCTCTGGGCGCCCTCATTCCTCCTCCACGAAGTAAGACACAAACGGACTTGCCCTAAAGGGAGGAAGCCTTCTGAGTCCGGCAGAGAGGCAGTCTCTCCCACTCAGCATTCCCCCATGGCTGAGCCCAGGGTATGGGCCCGAGAGAGGGAGGAAGACAGCCGTGACGCCGAGCTTTTCCACAATGTAGTACAGGCCTCACCCTCAAGCTCACGTCAATCGCCTAGAGAAAACAGCAGGCCTCGGTCTGCTTTCCTGCGGCTAGGAAACTTTGCTTTCATTCCTTAGGTGGCACACTGGCTCAGGACTGCCCTGCCCGAAGCACTCACGGTGTGCAGCCCTATTTGTTGAGATCAGCCCTTCTGGCTCTCTCTCGGATGAAGCCACTGGAAAAGAGCCGTTCCTAATCTTCGGACCGTGGGAGCTTTCCCTAGTCTACACCAGAACAGCACTCTGAGGAGCTGCTGACGTTTGGTAGCAAAATCTCCTCTTCTGAAGAGAAACATTTCGCTGTAAGTGGGTTCCATCAGCCTTGCCATATTTTCTCAGCTGGCTATGATGGAGGGCAGTCAGTTGGCAGACTCACCTGAGGCCCTCCTTCCCAGACTGTGATACACACAGACCCGCCGCCTGCTTCAGCCCAAAGGGACGGCTTATGGTAAGGTCAAAACCCTGTGTTGGAAAGCTCCTGCCTAAGCCTCGCCCAAGCACAAGCATACTGGTCATTGGTCAAAGACTTTCCCCACAAGTTGAACATGTTTGCTCCCCTCTCGCCTCCGAAGGCCGAGTTTACCTAGCTAGGACTCAGACTTCAGGAAAGGTTCTCAGGGTGCTGGTGACTGCAAGTTGTTTCACCAGGCAGCCCAAATCGGGTACAGCCACTTGCATTTTCCAGGGGCACGGCGCAAATGGTGTCACCTAACGCGCCTCCAGCCTGGGAGGGGCAACATACACTCTCTGAATGGGAAACAAGCCCATGCCTTCAGTGGGAAAGGCCGCTATGCCTCTTTGCTTCGGCAGCCCAGGGATAGCGTCAGCTCTGAAATGCCTCCAAAGGAGCAGACTCAGAGAACCTTTGAACCACAGAGCAGGTGCGGCCCAGAACAAGGACTGCTCTTGGGCTGAGAACACCCACTGCCCAGCGCCTCTTTTGGCTACA
Source organism: Balaenoptera borealis (assembly GCF_965194805.1). Classification (NCBI taxonomy): domain Eukaryota; kingdom Metazoa; phylum Chordata; class Mammalia; order Artiodactyla; family Balaenopteridae; genus Balaenoptera; species Balaenoptera borealis. Next base: position 146,115 of record NW_028122897.1, read on the forward strand.
CACGTGTAGTGGGAGGGTGTTGAATTCTGCTGCGTGATAACTTCTCCGGGCCACGTAGTGTGAGCGCAGGTAGAGTGGCCCTCCATCTCCTCCCAGTGTCCTGCGTAAGTTGTACAAGGCCAACTCCCTGCTTGAATCCCTGGGTGGGGTACGTACTCTCCAGAGATAGGTGGCTGCTTGGGACCCAGGCCTAGTCTCTCTGTCAAAGTTCTGTGCATCAGCTTGGCAGCTGTTCTCTCTAAGCGGGTCCCAAAGGCTTTTTGGAAGACTTTCCTTCGAGGGTCAGAAAGAGCAAATGAGCCGACAGGCCCACGGGGATGCCAGTTCTCTCCAGCAACACCGCGAGCAGCCTCAGACACTTGGGTTCTCTTTGGTACATGAAAGAACACTATGCTTGGAAGCTTCTTCCAATCCAGTTTGAGAGCCGCACTTCCACTGCCTCCTAGGATTCCAAGTGGTGCCTTGCCGTCACAATTTCCAGTTCTTAGGCCTATGACGGCAGAGTGTCTGGCAGTTCTCAGAGAGGCCTTAGGAATGCAGGCTTTTTGGCTCCTTCCACTGACAAACCAGCTCCTCCAGATCCTCTGTCGTTAGGCATTTCATGTCAGAATATCTCTGGGCGCCCTCATTCCTCCTCCACGAAGTAAGACACAAACGGACTTGCCCTAAAGGGAGGAAGCCTTCTGAGTCCGGCAGAGAGGCAGTCTCTCCCACTCAGCATTCCCCCATGGCTGAGCCCAGGGTATGGGCCCGAGAGAGGGAGGAAGACAGCCGTGACGCCGAGCTTTTCCACAATGTAGTACAGGCCTCACCCTCAAGCTCACGTCAATCGCCTAGAGAAAACAGCAGGCCTCGGTCTGCTTTCCTGCGGCTAGGAAACTTTGCTTTCATTCCTTAGGTGGCACACTGGCTCAGGACTGCCCTGCCCGAAGCACTCACGGTGTGCAGCCCTATTTGTTGAGATCAGCCCTTCTGGCTCTCTCTCGGATGAAGCCACTGGAAAAGAGCCGTTCCTAATCTTCGGACCGTGGGAGCTTTCCCTAGTCTCCACCAGAACAGCACTCTGAGGAGCTGCTGACGTTTGGTAGCAAAATCTCCTCTTCTGAAGAGAAACATTTCGCTGTAAGTGGGTTCCATCAGCCTTGCCATATTTTCTCAGCTGGCTATGATGGAGGGCAGTCAGTTGGCAGACTCACCTGAGGCCCTCCTTCCCAGACTGTGATACACACAGACCCGCCGCCTGCTTCAGCCCAAAGGGACGGCTTATGGTAAGGTCAAAACCCTGTGTTGGAAAGCTCCTGCCTAAGCCTCGCCCAAGCACAAGCATACTGGTCATTGGTCAAAGACTTTCCCCACAAGTTGAACATGTTTGCTCCCCTCTCGCCTCCGAAGGCCGAGTTTACCTAGCTAGGACTCAGACTTCAGGAAAGGTTCTCAGGGTGCTGGTGACTGCAAGTTGTTTCACCAGGCAGCCCAAATCGGGTACAGCCACTTGCATTTTCCAGGGGCACGGCGCAAATGGTGTCACCTAACGCGCCTCCAGCCTGGGAGGGGCAACATACACTCTCTGAATGGGAAACAAGCCCATGCCTTCAGTGGGAAAGGCCGCTATGCCTCTTTGCTTCGGCAGCCCAGGGATAGCGTCAGCTCTGAAATGCCTCCAAAGGAGCAGACTCAGAGAACCTTTGAACCACAGAGCAGGTGCGGCCCAGAACAAGGACTGCTCTTGGGCTGAGAACACCCACTGCCCAGCGCCTCTTTTGGCTACACACGTGTAGTGGGAGGGTGTTGAATTCTGCTGCGTGATAACTTCTCCGGGCCACGTAGTGTGAGCGCAGGTAGAGTGGCCCTCCATCTCCTCCCAGTGTCCTGCGTAAGTTGTACAAGGCCAACTCCCTGCTTGAATCCCTGGGTGGGGTACGTACTCTCCAGAGATAGGTGGCTGCTTGGGACCCAGGGCTAGTCTCTCTGTCAAAGTTCTGTGCATCAGCTTCGCAGCTGTTCTCTCTAAGCGGGTCCCAAAGGCTTTTTGGAAGACTTTCCTTCGAGGGTCAGAAAGAGCAAATGAGCCGACAGGCCCACGGGGATGCCAGTTCTCTCCAGCAACACCGCGAGCAGCCTCAGACACTTGGGTTCTCTTTGGTACATGAAAGAACACTATGCTTGGAAGCTTCTTCCAATCCAGTTTGAGAGCCGCACTTCCACTGCCTCCTAGGATTCCAAGTGGTGCCTTGCCGTCACAATTTCCAGTTCTTAGGCCTATGACGGCAGAGTGTCTGGCAGTTCTCAGAGAGGCCTTAGGAATGCAGGCTTTTTGGCTCCTTCCACTGACAAACCAGCTCCTCCAGATCCTCTGTCGTTAGGCATTTCATGTCAGAATATCTCTGGGCGCCCTCATTCCTCCTCCACGAAGTAAGACACAAACGGACTTGCCCTAAAGGGAGGAAGCCTTCTGAGTCCGGCAGAGAGGCAGTCTCTCCCACTCAGCATTCCCCCATGGCTGAGCCCAGGGTATGGGCCCGAGAGAGGGAGGAAGACAGCCGTGACCCCGAGCTTTTCCACAATGTAGTACAGGCCTCACCCTCAAGCTCACGTCAATCGCCTAGAGAAAACAGCAGGCCTCGGTCTGCTTTCCTGCGGCTAGGAAACTTTGCTTTCATTCCTTAGGTGGCACACTGGCTCAGGACTGCCCTGCCCGAAGCACTCACGGTGTGCAGCCCTATTTGTTGAGATCAGCCCTTCTGGCTCTCTCTCGGATGAAGCCACTGGAAAAGAGCCGTTCCTAATCTTCGGACCGTGGGAGCTTTCCCTAGTCTCCACCAGAACAGCACTCTGAGGAGCTGCTGACGTTTGGTAGCAAAATCTCCTCTTCTGAAGAGAAACATTTCGCTGTAAGTGGGTTCCATCAGCCTTGCCATATTTTCTCAGCTGGCTATGATGGAGGGCAGTCAGTTGGCAGACTCACCTGAGGCCCTCCTTCCCAGACTGTGATACACACAGACCCGCCGCCTGCTTCAGCCCAAAGGGACGGCTTATGGTAAGGTCAAAACCCTGTGTTGGAAAGCTCCTGCCTAAGCCTCGCCCAAGCACAAGCATACTGGTCATTGGTCAAAGACTTTCCCCACAAGTTGAACATGTTTGCTCCCCTCTCGCCTCCGAAGGCCGAGTTTACCTAGCTAGGACTCAGACTTCAGGAAAGGTTCTCAGGGTGCTGGTGACTGCAAGTTGTTTCACCAGGCAGCCCAAATCGGGTACAGCCACTTGCATTTTCCAGGGGCACGGCGCAAATGGTGTCACCTAACGCGCCTCCAGCCTGGGAGGGGCAACATACACTCTCTGAATGGGAAACAAGCCCATGCCTTCAGTGGGAAAGGCCGCTATGCCTCTTTGCTTCGGCAGCCCAGGGATAGCGTCAGCTCTGAAATGCCTCCAAAGGAGCAGACTCAGAGAACCTTTGAACCACAGAGCAGGTGCGGCCCAGAACAAGGACTGCTCTTGGGCTGAGAACACCCACTGCCCAGCGCCTCTTTTGGCTACACACGTGTAGTGGGAGGGTGTTGAATTCTGCTGCGTGATAACTTCTCCGGGCCACGTAGTGTGAGCGCAGGTAGAGTGGCCCTCCATCTCCTCCCAGTGTCCTGCGTAAGTTGTACAAGGCCAACTCCCTGCTTGAATCCCTGGGTGGGGTACGTACTCTCCAGAGATAGGTGGCTGCTTGGGACCCAGGGCTAGTCTCTCTGTCAAAGTTCTGTGCATCAGCTTCGCAGCTGTTCTCTCTAAGCGGGTCCCAAAGGCTTTTTGGAAGACTTTCCTTCGAGGGTCAGAAAGAGCAAATGAGCCGACAGGCCCACGGGGATGCCAGTTCTCTCCAGCAACACCGCGAGCAGCCTCAGACACTTGGGTTCTCTTTGGTACATGAAAGAACACTATGCTTGGAAGCTTCTTCCAATCCAGTTTGAGAGCCGCACTTCCACTGCCTCCTAGGATTCCAAGTGGTGCCTTGCCGTCACAATTTCCAGTTCTTAGGCCTATGACGGCAGAGTGTCTGGCAGTTCTCAGAGAGGCCTTAGGAATGCAGGCTTTTTGGCTCCTTCCACTGACAAACCAGCTCCTCCAGATCCTCTGTCGTTAGGCATTTCATGTCAGAATATCTCTGGGCGCCCTCATTCCTCCTCCACGAAGTAAGACACAAACGGACTTGCCCTAAAGGGAGGAAGCCTTCTGAGTCCGGCAGAGAGGCAGTCTCTCCCACTCAGCATTCCCCCATGGCTGAGCCCAGGGTATGGGCCCGAGAGAGGGAGGAAGACAGCCGTGACCCCGAGCTTTTCCACAATGTAGTACAGGCCTCACCCTCAAGCTCACGTCAATCGCCTAGAGAAAACAGCAGGCCTCGGTCTGCTTTCCTGCGGCTAGGAAACTTTGCTTTCATTCCTTAGGTGGCACACTGGCTCAGGACTGCCCTGCCCGAAGCACTCACGGTGTGCAGCCCTATTTGTTGAGATCAGCCCTTCTGGCTCTCTCTCGGATGAAGCCACTGGAAAAGAGCCGTTCCTAATCTTCGGACCGTGGGAGCTTTCCCTAGTCTCCACCAGAACAGCACTCTGAGGAGCTGCTGACGTTTGGTAGCAAAATCTCCTCTTCTGAAGAGAAACATTTCGCTGTAAGTGGGTTCCATCAGCCTTGCCATATTTTCTCAGCTGGCTATGATGGAGGGCAGTCAGTTGGCAGACTCACCTGAGGCCCTCCTTCCCAGACTGTGATACACACAGACCCGCCGCCTGCTTCAGCCCAAAGGGACGGCTTATGGTAAGGTCAAAACCCTGTGTTGGAAAGCTCCTGCCTAAGCCTCGCCCAAGCACAAGCATACTGGTCATTGGTCAAAGACTTTCCCCACAAGTTGAACATGTTTGCTCCCCTCTCGCCTCCGAAGGCCGAGTTTACCTAGCTAGGACTCAGACTTCAGGAAAGGTTCTCAGGGTGCTGGTGACTGCAAGTTGTTTCACCAGGCAGCCCAAATCGGGTACAGCCACTTGCATTTTCCAGGGGCACGGCGCAAATGGTGTCACCTAACGCGCCTCCAGCCTGGGAGGGGCAACATACACTCTCTGAATGGGAAACAAGCCCATGCCTTCAGTGGGAAAGGCCGCTATGCCTCTTTGCTTCGGCAGCCCAGGGATAGCGTCAGCTCTGAAATGCCTCCAAAGGAGCAGACTCAGAGAACCTTTGAACCACAGAGCAGGTGCGGCCCAGAACAAGGACTGCTCTTGGGCTGAGAACACCCACTGCCCAGCGCCTCTTTTGGCTACACACGTGTAGTGGGAGGGTGTTGAATTCTGCTGCGTGATAACTTCTCCGGGCCACGTAGTGTGAGCGCAGGTAGAGTGGCCCTCCATCTCCTCCCAGTGTCCTGCGTAAGTTGTACAAGGCCAACTCCCTGCTTGAATCCCTGGGTGGGGTACGTACTCTCCAGAGATAGGTGGCTGCTTGGGACCCAGGGCTAGTCTCTCTGTCAAAGTTCTGTGCATCAGCTTCGCAGCTGTTCTCTCTAAGCGGGTCCCAAAGGCTTTTTGGAAGACTTTCCTTCGAGGGTCAGAAAGAGCAAATGAGCCGACAGGCCCACGGGGATGCCAGTTCTCTCCAGCAACACCGCGAGCAGCCTCAGACACTTGGGTTCTCTTTGGTACATGAAAGAACACTATGCTTGGAAGCTTCTTCCAATCCAGTTTGAGAGCCGCACTTCCACTGCCTCCTAGGATTCCAAGTGGTGCCTTGCCGTCACAATTTCCAGTTCTTAGGCCTATGACGGCAGAGTGTCTGGCAGTTCTCAGAGAGGCCTTAGGAATGCAGGCTTTTTGGCTCCTTCCACTGACAAACCAGCTCCTCCAGATCCTCTGTCGTTAGGCATTTCATGTCAGAATATCTCTGGGCGCCCTCATTCCTCCTCCACGAAGTAAGACACAAACGGACTTGCCCTAAAGGGAGGAAGCCTTCTGAGTCCGGCAGAGAGGCAGTCTCTCCCACTCAGCATTCCCCCATGGCTGAGCCCAGGGTATGGGCCCGAGAGAGGGAGGAAGACAGCCGTGACCCCGAGCTTTTCCACAATGTAGTACAGGCCTCACCCTCAAGCTCACGTCAATCGCCTAGAGAAAACAGCAGGCCTCGGTCTGCTTTCCTGCGGCTAGGAAACTTTGCTTTCATTCCTTAGGTGGCACACTGGCTCAGGACTGCCCTGCCCGAAGCACTCACGGTGTGCAGCCCTATTTGTTGAGATCAGCCCTTCTGGCTCTCTCTCGGATGAAGCCACTGGAAAAGAGCCGTTCCTAATCTTCGGACCGTGGGAGCTTTCCCTAGTCTCCACCAGAACAGCACTCTGAGGAGCTGCTGACGTTTGGTAGCAAAATCTCCTCTTCTGAAGAGAAACATTTCGCTGTAAGTGGGTTCCATCAGCCTTGCCATATTTTCTCAGCTGGCTATGATGGAGGGCAGTCAGTTGGCAGACTCACCTGAGGCCCTCCTTCCCAGACTGTGATACACACAGACCCGCCGCCTGCTTCAGCCCAAAGGGACGGCTTATGGTAAGGTCAAAACCCTGTGTTGGAAAGCTCCTGCCTAAGCCTCGCCCAAGCACAAGCATACTGGTCATTGGTCAAAGACTTTCCCCACAAGTTGAACATGTTTGCTCCCCTCTCGCCTCCGAAGGCCGAGTTTACCTAGCTAGGACTCAGACTTCAGGAAAGGTTCTCAGGGTGCTGGTGACTGCAAGTTGTTTCACCAGGCAGCCCAAATCGGGTACAGCCACTTGCATTTTCCAGGGGCACGGCGCAAATGGTGTCACCTAACGCGCCTCCAGCCTGGGAGGGGCAACATACACTCTCTGAATGGGAAACAAGCCCATGCCTTCAGTGGGAAAGGCCGCTATGCCTCTTTGCTTCGGCAGCCCAGGGATAGCGTCAGCTCTGAAATGCCTCCAAAGGAGCAGACTCAGAGAACCTTTGAACCACAGAGCAGGTGCGGCCCAGAACAAGGACTGCTCTTGGGCTGAGAACACCCACTGCCCAGCGCCTCTTTTGGCTACACACGTGTAGTGGGAGGGTGTTGAATTCTGCTGCGTGATAACTTCTCCGGGCCACGTAGTGTGAGCGCAGGTAGAGTGGCCCTCCATCTCCTCCCAGTGTCCTGCGTAAGTTGTACAAGGCCAACTCCCTGCTTGAATCCCTGGGTGGGGTACGTACTCTCCAGAGATAGGTGGCTGCTTGGGACCCAGGGCTAGTCTCTCTGTCAAAGTTCTGTGCATCAGCTTGGCAGCTGTTCTCTCTAAGCGGGTCCCAAAGGCTTTTTGGAAGACTTTCCTTCGAGGGTCAGAAAGAGCAAATGAGCCGACAGGCCCACGGGGATGCCAGTTCTCTCCAGCAACACCGCGAGCAGCCTCAGACACTTGGGTTCTCTTTGGTACATGAAAGAACACTATGCTTGGAAGCTTCTTCCAATCCAGTTTGAGAGCCGCACTTCCACTGCCTCCTAGGATTCCAAGTGGTGCCTTGCCGTCACAATTTCCAGTTCTTAGGCCTATGACGGCAGAGTGTCTGGCAGTTCTCAGAGAGGCCTTAGGAATGCAGGCTTTTTGGCTCCTTCCACTGACAAACCAGCTCCTCCAGATCCTCTGTCGTTAGGCATTTCATGTCAGAATATCTCTGGGCGCCCTCATTCCTCCTCCACGAAGTAAGACACAAACGGACTTGCCCTAAAGGGAGGAAGCCTTCTGAGTCCGGCAGAGAGGCAGTCTCTCCCACTCAGCATTCCCCCATGGCTGAGCCCAGGGTATGGGCCCGAGAGAGGGAGGAAGACAGCCGTGACGCCGAGCTTTTCCACAATGTAGTACAGGCCTCACCCTCAAGCTCACGTCAATCGCCTAGAGAAAACAGCAGGCCTCGGTCTGCTTTCCTGCGGCTAGGAAACTTTGCTTTCATTCCTTAGGTGGCACACTGGCTCAGGACTGCCCTGCCCGAAGCACTCACGGTGTGCAGCCCTATTTGTTGAGATCAGCCCTTCTGGCTCTCTCTCGGATGAAGCCACTGGAAAAGAGCCGTTCCTAATCTTCGGACCGTGGGAGCTTTCCCTAGTCTACACCAGAACAGCACTCTGAGGAGCTGCTGACGTTTGGTAGCAAAATCTCCTCTTCTGAAGAGAAACATTTCGCTGTAAGTGGGTTCCATCAGCCTTGCCATATTTTCTCAGCTGGCTATGATGGAGGGCAGTCAGTTGGCAGACTCACCTGAGGCCCTCCTTCCCAGACTGTGATACACACAGACCCGCCGCCTGCTTCAGCCCAAAGGGACGGCTTATGGTAAGGTCAAAACCCTGTGTTGGAAAGCTCCTGCCTAAGCCTCGCCCAAGCACAAGCATACTGGTCATTGGTCAAAGACTTTCCCCACAAGTTGAACATGTTTGCTCCCCTCTCGCCTCCGAAGGCCGAGTTTACCTAGCTAGGACTCAGACTTCAGGAAAGGTTCTCAGGGTGCTGGTGACTGCAAGTTGTTTCACCAGGCAGCCCAAATCGGGTACAGCCACTTGCATTTTCCAGGGGCACGGCGCAAATGGTGTCACCTAACGCGCCTCCAGCCTGGGAGGGGCAACATACACTCTCTGAATGGGAAACAAGCCCATGCCTTCAGTGGGAAAGGCCGCTATGCCTCTTTGCTTCGGCAGCCCAGGGATAGCGTCAGCTCTGAAATGCCTCCAAAGGAGCAGACTCAGAGAACCTTTGAACCACAGAGCAGGTGCGGCCCAGAACAAGGACTGCTCTTGGGCTGAGAACACCCACTGCCCAGCGCCTCTTTTGGCTACACACGTGTAGTGGGAGGGTGTTGAATTCTGCTGCGTGATAACTTCTCCGGGCCACGTAGTGTGAGCGCAGGTAGAGTGGCCCTCCATCTCCTCCCAGTGTCCTGCGTAAGTTGTACAAGGCCAACTCCCTGCTTGAATCCCTGGGTGGGGTACGTACTCTCCAGAGATAGGTGGCTGCTTGGGACCCAGGCCTAGTCTCTCTGTCAAAGTTCTGTGCATCAGCTTGGCAGCTGTTCTCTCTAAGCGGGTCCCAAAGGCTTTTTGGAAGACTTTCCTTCGAGGGTCAGAAAGAGCAAATGAGCCGACAGGCCCACGGGGATGCCAGTTCTCTCCAGCAACACCGCGAGCAGCCTCAGACACTTGGGTTCTCTTTGGTACATGAAAGAACACTATGCTTGGAAGCTTCTTCCAATCCAGTTTGAGAGCCGCACTTCCACTGCCTCCTAGGATTCCAAGTGGTGCCTTGCCGTCACAATTTCCAGTTCTTAGGCCTATGACGGCAGAGTGTCTGGCAGTTCTCAGAGAGGCCTTAGGAATGCAGGCTTTTTGGCTCCTTCCACTGACAAACCAGCTCCTCCAGATCCTCTGTCGTTAGGCATTTCATGTCAGAATATCTCTGGGCGCCCTCATTCCTCCTCCACGAAGTAAGACACAAACGGACTTGCCCTAAAGGGAGGAAGCCTTCTGAGTCCGGCAGAGAGGCAGTCTCTCCCACTCAGCATTCCCCCATGGCTGAGCCCAGGGTATGGGCCCGAGAGAGGGAGGAAGACAGCCGTGACGCCGAGCTTTTCCACAATGTAGTACAGGCCTCACCCTCAAGCTCACGTCAATCGCCTAGAGAAAACAGCAGGCCTCGGTCTGCTTTCCTGCGGCTAGGAAACTTTGCTTTCATTCCTTAGGTGGCACACTGGCTCAGGACTGCCCTGCCCGAAGCACTCACGGTGTGCAGCCCTATTTGTTGAGATCAGCCCTTCTGGCTCTCTCTCGGATGAAGCCACTGGAAAAGAGCCGTTCCTAATCTTCGGACCGTGGGAGCTTTCCCTAGTCTCCACCAGAACAGCACTCTGAGGAGCTGCTGACGTTTGGTAGCAAAATCTCCTCTTCTGAAGAGAAACATTTCGCTGTAAGTGGGTTCCATCAGCCTTGCCATATTTTCTCAGCTGGCTATGATGGAGGGCAGTCAGTTGGCAGACTCACCTGAGGCCCTCCTTCCCAGACTGTGATACACACAGACCCGCCGCCTGCTTCAGCCCAAAGGGACGGCTTATGGTAAGGTCAAAACCCTGTGTTGGAAAGCTCCTGCCTAAGCCTCGCCCAAGCACAAGCATACTGGTCATTGGTCAAAGACTTTCCCCACAAGTTGAACATGTTTGCTCCCCTCTCGCCTCCGAAGGCCGAGTTTACCTAGCTAGGACTCAGACTTCAGGAAAGGTTCTCAGGGTGCTGGTGACTGCAAGTTGTTTCACCAGGCAGCCCAAATCGGGTACAGCCACTTGCATTTTCCAGGGGCACGGCGCAAATGGTGTCACCTAACGCGCCTCCAGCCTGGGAGGGGCAACATACACTCTCTGAATGGGAAACAAGCCCATGCCTTCAGTGGGAAAGGCCGCTATGCCTCTTTGCTTCGGCAGCCCAGGGATAGCGTCAGCTCTGAAATGCCTCCAAAGGAGCAGACTCAGAGAACCTTTGAACCACAGAGCAGGTGCGGCCCAGAACAAGGACTGCTCTTGGGCTGAGAACACCCACTGCCCAGCGCCTCTTTTGGCTACACACGTGTAGTGGGAGGGTGTTGAATTCTGCTGCGTGATAACTTCTCCGGGCCACGTAGTGTGAGCGCAGGTAGAGTGGCCCTCCATCTCCTCCCAGTGTCCTGCGTAAGTTGTACAAGGCCAACTCCCTGCTTGAATCCCTGGGTGGGGTACGTACTCTCCAGAGATAGGTGGCTGCTTGGGACCCAGGGCTAGTCTCTCTGTCAAAGTTCTGTGCATCAGCTTCGCAGCTGTTCTCTCTAAGCGGGTCCCAAAGGCTTTTTGGAAGACTTTCCTTCGAGGGTCAGAAAGAGCAAATGAGCCGACAGGCCCACGGGGATGCCAGTTCTCTCCAGCAACACCGCGAGCAGCCTCAGACACTTGGGTTCTCTTTGGTACATGAAAGAACACTATGCTTGGAAGCTTCTTCCAATCCAGTTTGAGAGCCGCACTTCCACTGCCTCCTAGGATTCCAAGTGGTGCCTTGCCGTCACAATTTCCAGTTCTTAGGCCTATGACGGCAGAGTGTCTGGCAGTTCTCAGAGAGGCCTTAGGAATGCAGGCTTTTTGGCTCCTTCCACTGACAAACCAGCTCCTCCAGATCCTCTGTCGTTAGGCATTTCATGTCAGAATATCTCTGGGCGCCCTCATTCCTCCTCCACGAAGTAAGACACAAACGGACTTGCCCTAAAGGGAGGAAGCCTTCTGAGTCCGGCAGAGAGGCAGTCTCTCCCACTCAGCATTCCCCCATGGCTGAGCCCAGGGTATGGGCCCGAGAGAGGGAGGAAGACAGCCGTGACCCCGAGCTTTTCCACAATGTAGTACAGGCCTCACCCTCAAGCTCACGTCAATCGCCTAGAGAAAACAGCAGGCCTCGGTCTGCTTTCCTGCGGCTAGGAAACTTTGCTTTCATTCCTTAGGTGGCACACTGGCTCAGGACTGCCCTGCCCGAAGCACTCACGGTGTGCAGCCCTATTTGTTGAGATCAGCCCTTCTGGCTCTCTCTCGGATGAAGCCACTGGAAAAGAGCCGTTCCTAATCTTCGGACCGTGGGAGCTTTCCCTAGTCTCCACCAGAACAGCACTCTGAGGAGCTGCTGACGTTTGGTAGCAAAATCTCCTCTTCTGAAGAGAAACATTTCGCTGTAAGTGGGTTCCATCAGCCTTGCCATATTTTCTCAGCTGGCTATGATGGAGGGCAGTCAGTTGGCAGACTCACCTGAGGCCCTCCTTCCCAGACTGTGATACACACAGACCCGCCGCCTGCTTCAGCCCAAAGGGACGGCTTATGGTAAGGTCAAAACCCTGTGTTGGAAAGCTCCTGCCTAAGCCTCGCCCAAGCACAAGCATACTGGTCATTGGTCAAAGACTTTCCCCACAAGTTGAACATGTTTGCTCCCCTCTCGCCTCCGAAGGCCGAGTTTACCTAGCTAGGACTCAGACTTCAGGAAAGGTTCTCAGGGTGCTGGTGACTGCAAGTTGTTTCACCAGGCAGCCCAAATCGGGTACAGCCACTTGCATTTTCCAGGGGCACGGCGCAAATGGTGTCACCTAACGCGCCTCCAGCCTGGGAGGGGCAACATACACTCTCTGAATGGGAAACAAGCCCATGCCTTCAGTGGGAAAGGCCGCTATGCCTCTTTGCTTCGGCAGCCCAGGGATAGCGTCAGCTCTGAAATGCCTCCAAAGGAGCAGACTCAGAGAACCTTTGAACCACAGAGCAGGTGCGGCCCAGAACAAGGACTGCTCTTGGGCTGAGAACACCCACTGCCCAGCGCCTCTTTTGGCTACACACGTGTAGTGGGAGGGTGTTGAATTCTGCTGCGTGATAACTTCTCCGGGCCACGTAGTGTGAGCGCAGGTAGAGTGGCCCTCCATCTCCTCCCAGTGTCCTGCGTAAGTTGTACAAGGCCAACTCCCTGCTTGAATCCCTGGGTGGGGTACGTACTCTCCAGAGATAGGTGGCTGCTTGGGACCCAGGGCTAGTCTCTCTGTCAAAGTTCTGTGCATCAGCTTCGCAGCTGTTCTCTCTAAGCGGGTCCCAAAGGCTTTTTGGAAGACTTTCCTTCGAGGGTCAGAAAGAGCAAATGAGCCGACAGGCCCACGGGGATGCCAGTTCTCTCCAGCAACACCGCGAGCAGCCTCAGACACTTGGGTTCTCTTTGGTACATGAAAGAACACTATGCTTGGAAGCTTCTTCCAATCCAGTTTGAGAGCCGCACTTCCACTGCCTCCTAGGATTCCAAGTGGTGCCTTGCCGTCACAATTTCCAGTTCTTAGGCCTATGACGGCAGAGTGTCTGGCAGTTCTCAGAGAGGCCTTAGGAATGCAGGCTTTTTGGCTCCTTCCACTGACAAACCAGCTCCTCCAGATCCTCTGTCGTTAGGCATTTCATGTCAGAATATCTCTGGGCGCCCTCATTCCTCCTCCACGAAGTAAGACACAAACGGACTTGCCCTAAAGGGAGGAAGCCTTCTGAGTCCGGCAGAGAGGCAGTCTCTCCCACTCAGCATTCCCCCATGGCTGAGCCCAGGGTATGGGCCCGAGAGAGGGAGGAAGACAGCCGTGACCCCGAGCTTTTCCACAATGTAGTACAGGCCTCACCCTCAAGCTCACGTCAATCGCCTAGAGAAAACAGCAGGCCTCGGTCTGCTTTCCTGCGGCTAGGAAACCTTGCTTTCATTCCTTAGGTGGCACACTGGCTCAGGACTGCCCTGCCCGAAGCACTCACGGTGTGCAGCCCTATTTGTTGAGATCAGCCCTTCTGGCTCTCTCTCGGATGAAGCCACTGGAAAAGAGCCGTTCCTAATCTTCGGACCGTGGGAGCTTTCCCTAGTCTCCACCAGAACAGCACTCTGAGGAGCTGCTGACGTTTGGTAGCAAAATCTCCTCTTCTGAAGAGAAACATTTCGCTGTAAGTGGGTTCCATCAGCCTTGCCATATTTTCTCAGCTGGCTATGATGGAGGGCAGTCAGTTGGCAGACTCACCTGAGGCCCTCCTTCCCAGACTGTGATACACACAGACCCGCCGCCTGCTTCAGCCCAAAGGGACGGCTTATGGTAAGGTCAAAACCCTGTGTTGGAAAGCTCCTGCCTAAGCCTCGCCCAAGCACAAGCATACTGGTCATTGGTCAAAGACTTTCCCCACAAGTTGAACATGTTTGCTCCCCTCTCGCCTCCGAAGGCCGAGTTTACCTAGCTAGGACTCAGACTTCAGGAAAGGTTCTCAGGGTGCTGGTGACTGCAAGTTGTTTCACCAGGCAGCCCAAATCGGGTACAGCCACTTGCATTTTCCAGGGGCACGGCGCAAATGGTGTCACCTAACGCGCCTCCAGCCTGGGAGGGGCAACATACACTCTCTGAATGGGAAACAAGCCCATGCCTTCAGTGGGAAAGGCCGCTATGCCTCTTTGCTTCGGCAGCCCAGGGATAGCGTCAGCTCTGAAATGCCTCCAAAGGAGCAGACTCAGAGAACCTTTGAACCACAGAGCAGGTGCGGCCCAGAACAAGGACTGCTCTTGGGCTGAGAACACCCACTGCCCAGCGCCTCTTTTGGCTACACACGTGTAGTGGGAGGGTGTTGAATTCTGCTGCGTGATAACTTCTCCGGGCCACGTAGTGTGAGCGCAGGTAGAGTGGCCCTCCATCTCCTCCCAGTGTCCTGCGTAAGTTGTACAAGGCCAACTCCCTGCTTGAATCCCTGGGTGGGGTACGTACTCTCCAGAGATAGGTGGCTGCTTGGGACCCAGGGCTAGTCTCTCTGTCAAAGTTGTGTGCATCAGCTTCGCAGCTGTTCTCTCTAAGCGGGTCCCAAAGGCTTTTTGGAAGACTTTCCTTCGAGGGTCAGAAAGAGCAAATGAGCCGACAGGCCCACGGGGATGCCAGTTCTCTCCAGCAACACCGCGAGCAGCCTCAGACACTTGGGTTCTCTTTGGTACATGAAAGAACACTATGCTTGGAAGCTTCTTCCAATCCAGTTTGAGAGCCGCACTTCCACTGCCTCCTAGGATTCCAAGTGGTGCCTTGCCGTCACAATTTCCAGTTCTTAGGCCTATGACGGCAGAGTGTCTGGCAGTTCTCAGAGAGGCCTTAGGAATGCAGGCTTTTTGGCTCCTTCCACTGACAAACCAGCTCCTCCAGATCCTCTGTCGTTAGGCATTTCATGTCAGAATATCTCTGGGCGCCCTCATTCCTCCTCCACGAAGTAAGACACAAACGGACTTGCCCTAAAGGGAGGAAGCCTTCTGAGTCCGGCAGAGAGGCAGTCTCTCCCACTCAGCATTCCCCCATGGCTGAGCCCAGGGTATGGGCCCGAGAGAGGGAGGAAGACAGCCGTGACCCCGAGCTTTTCCACAATGTAGTACAGGCCTCACCCTCAAGCTCACGTCAATCGCCTAGAGAAAACAGCAGGCCTCGGTCTGCTTTCCTGCGGCTAGGAAACCTTGCTTTCATTCCTTAGGTGGCACACTGGCTCAGGACTGCCCTGCCCGAAGCACTCACGGTGTGCAGCCCTATTTGTTGAGATCAGCCCTTCTGGCTCTCTCTCGGATGAAGCCACTGGAAAAGAGCCGTTCCTAATCTTCGGACCGTGGGAGCTTTCCCTAGTCTCCACCAGAACAGCACTCTGAGGAGCTGCTGACGTTTGGTAGCAAAATCTCCTCTTCTGAAGAGAAACATTTCGCTGTAAGTGGGTTCCATCAGCCTTGCCATATTTTCTCAGCTGGCTATGATGGAGGGCAGTCAGTTGGCAGACTCACCTGAGGCCCTCCTTCCCAGACTGTGATACACACAGACCCGCCGCCTGCTTCAGCCCAAAGGGACGGCTTATGGTAAGGTCAAAACCCTGTGTTGGAAAGCTCCTGCCTAAGCCTCGCCCAAGCACAAGCATACTGGTCATTGGTCAAAGACTTTCCCCACAAGTTGAACATGTTTGCTCCCCTCTCGCCTCCGAAGGCCGAGTTTACCTAGCTAGGACTCAGACTTCAGGAAAGGTTCTCAGGGTGCTGGTGACTGCAAGTTGTTTCACCAGGCAGCCCAAATCGGGTACAGCCACTTGCATTTTCCAGGGGCACGGCGCAAATGGTGTCACCTAACGCGCCTCCAGCCTGGGAGGGGCAACATACACTCTCTGAATGGGAAACAAGCCCATGCCTTCAGTGGGAAAGGCCGCTATGCCTCTTTGCTTCGGCAGCCCAGGGATAGCGTCAGCTCTGAAATGCCTCCAAAGGAGCAGACTCAGAGAACCTTTGAACCACAGAGCAGGTGCGGCCCAGAACAAGGACTGCTCTTGGGCTGAGAACACCCACTGCCCAGCGCCTCTTTTGGCTACACACGTGTAGTGGGAGGGTGTTGAATTCTGCTGCGTGATAACTTCTCCGGGCCACGTAGTGTGAGCGCAGGTAGAGTGGCCCTCCATCTCCTCCCAGTGTCCTGCGTAAGTTGTACAAGGCCAACTCCCTGCTTGAATCCCTGGGTGGGGTACGTACTCTCCAGAGATAGGTGGCTGCTTGGGACCCAGGGCTAGTCTCTCTGTCAAAGTTCTGTGCATCAGCTTGGCAGCTGTTCTCTCTAAGCGGGTCCCAAAGGCTTTTTGGAAGACTTTCCTTCGAGGGTCAGAAAGAGCAAATGAGCCGACAGGCCCACGGGGATGCCAGTTCTCTCCAGCAACACCGCGAGCAGCCTCAGACACTTGGGTTCTCTTTGGTACATGAAAGAACACTATGCTTGGAAGCTTCTTCCAATCCAGTTTGAGAGCCGCACTTCCACTGCCTCCTAGGATTCCAAGTGGTGCCTTGCCGTCACAATTTCCAGTTCTTAGGCCTATGACGGCAGAGTGTCTGGCAGTTCTCAGAGAGGCCTTAGGAATGCAGGCTTTTTGGCTCCTTCCACTGACAAACCAGCTCCTCCAGATCCTCTGTCGTTAGGCATTTCATGTCAGAATATCTCTGGGCGCCCTCATTCCTCCTCCACGAAGTAAGACACAAACGGACTTGCCCTAAAGGGAGGAAGCCTTCTGAGTCCGGCAGAGAGGCAGTCTCTCCCACTCAGCATTCCCCCATGGCTGAGCCCAGGGTATGGGCCCGAGAGAGGGAGGAAGACAGCCGTGACCCCGAGCTTTTCCACAATGTAGTACAGGCCTCACCCTCAAGCTCACGTCAATCGCCTAGAGAAAACAGCAGGCCTCGGTCTGCTTTCCTGCGGCTAGGAAACCTTGCTTTCATTCCTTAGGTGGCACACTGGCTCAGGACTGCCCTGCCCGAAGCACTCACGGTGTGCAGCCCTATTTGTTGAGATCAGCCCTTCTGGCTCTCTCTCGGATGAAGCCACTGGAAAAGAGCCGTTCCTAATCTTCGGACCGTGGGAGCTTTCCCTAGTCTCCACCAGAACAGCACTCTGAGGAGCTGCTGACGTTTGGTAGCAAAATCTCCTCTTCTGAAGAGAAACATTTCGCTGTAAGTGGGTTCCATCAGCCTTGCCATATTTTCTCAGCTGGCTATGATGGAGGGCAGTCAGTTGGCAGACTCACCTGAGGCCCTCCTTCCCAGACTGTGATACACACAGACCCGCCGCCTGCTTCAGCCCAAAGGGACGGCTTATGGTAAGGTCAAAACCCTGTGTTGGAAAGCTCCTGCCTAAGCCTCGCCCAAGCACAAGCATACTGGTCATTGGTCAAAGACTTTCCCCACAAGTTGAACATGTTTGCTCCCCTCTCGCCTCCGAAGGCCGAGTTTACCTAGCTAGGACTCAGACTTCAGGAAAGGTTCTCAGGGTGCTGGTGACTGCAAGTTGTTTCACCAGGCAGCCCAAATCGGGTACAGCCACTTGCATTTTCCAGGGGCACGGCGCAAATGGTGTCACCTAACGCGCCTCCAGCCTGGGAGGGGCAACATACACTCTCTGAATGGGAAACAAGCCCATGCCTTCAGTGGGAAAGGCCGCTATGCCTCTTTGCTTCGGCAGCCCAGGGATAGCGTCAGCTCTGAAATGCCTCCAAAGGAGCAGACTCAGAGAACCTTTGAACCACAGAGCAGGTGCGGCCCAGAACAAGGACTGCTCTTGGGCTGAGAACACCCACTGCCCAGCGCCTCTTTTGGCTACACACGTGTAGTGGGAGGGTGTTGAATTCTGCTGCGTGATAACTTCTCCGGGCCACGTAGTGTGAGCGCAGGTAGAGTGGCCCTCCATCTCCTCCCAGTGTCCTGCGTAAGTTGTACAAGGCCAACTCCCTGCTTGAATCCCTGGGTGGGGTACGTACTCTCCAGAGATAGGTGGCTGCTTGGGACCCAGGGCTAGTCTCTCTGTCAAAGTTCTGTGCATCAGCTTGGCAGCTGTTCTCTCTAAGCGGGTCCCAAAGGCTTTTTGGAAGACTTTCCTTCGAGGGTCAGAAAGAGCAAATGAGCCGACAGGCCCACGGGGATGCCAGTTCTCTCCAGCAACACCGCGAGCAGCCTCAGACACTTGGGTTCTCTTTGGTACATGAAAGAACACTATGCTTGGAAGCTTCTTCCAATCCAGTTTGAGAGCCGCACTTCCACTGCCTCCTAGGATTCCAAGTGGTGCCTTGCCGTCACAATTTCCAGTTCTTAGGCCTATGACGGCAGAGTGTCTGGCAGTTCTCAGAGAGGCCTTAGGAATGCAGGCTTTTTGGCTCCTTCCACTGACAAACCAGCTCCTCCAGATCCTCTGTCGTTAGGCATTTCATGTCAGAATATCTCTGGGCGCCCTCATTCCTCCTCCACGAAGTAAGACACAAACGGACTTGCCCTAAAGGGAGGAAGCCTTCTGAGTCCGGCAGAGAGGCAGTCTCTCCCACTCAGCATTCCCCCATGGCTGAGCCCAGGGTATGGGCCCGAGAGAGGGAGGAAGACAGCCGTGACCCCGAGCTTTTCCACAATGTAGTACAGGCCTCACCCTCAAGCTCACGTCAATCGCCTAGAGAAAACAGCAGGCCTCGGTCTGCTTTCCTGCGGCTAGGAAACCTTGCTTTCATTCCTTAGGTGGCACACTGGCTCAGGACTGCCCTGCCCGAAGCACTCACGGTGTGCAGCCCTATTTGTTGAGATCAGCCCTTCTGGCTCTCTCTCGGATGAAGCCACTGGAAAAGAGCCGTTCCTAATCTTCGGACCGTGGGAGCTTTCCCTAGTCTCCACCAGAACAGCACTCTGAGGAGCTGCTGACGTTTGGTAGCAAAATCTCCTCTTCTGAAGAGAAACATTTCGCTGTAAGTGGGTTCCATCAGCCTTGCCATATTTTCTCAGCTGGCTATGATGGAGGGCAGTCAGTTGGCAGACTCACCTGAGGCCCTCCTTCCCAGACTGTGATACACACAGACCCGCCGCCTGCTTCAGCCCAAAGGGACGGCTTATGGTAAGGTCAAAACCCTGTGTTGGAAAGCTCCTGCCTAAGCCTCGCCCAAGCACAAGCATACTGGTCATTGGTCAAAGACTTTCCCCACAAGTTGAACATGTTTGCTCCCCTCTCGCCTCCGAAGGCCGAGTTTACCTAGCTAGGACTCAGACTTCAGGAAAGGTTCTCAGGGTGCTGGTGACTGCAAGTTGTTTCACCAGGCAGCCCAAATCGGGTACAGCCACTTGCATTTTCCAGGGGCACGGCGCAAATGGTGTCACCTAACGCGCCTCCAGCCTGGGAGGGGCAACATACACTCTCTGAATGGGAAACAAGCCCATGCCTTCAGTGGGAAAGGCCGCTATGCCTCTTTGCTTCGGCAGCCCAGGGATAGCGTCAGCTCTGAAATGCCTCCAAAGGAGCAGACTCAGAGAACCTTTGAACCACAGAGCAGGTGCGGCCCAGAACAAGGACTGCTCTTGGGCTGAGAACACCCACTGCCCAGCGCCTCTTTTGGCTACACACGTGTAGTGGGAGGGTGTTGAATTCTGCTGCGTGATAACTTCTCCGGGCCACGTAGTGTGAGCGCAGGTAGAGTGGCCCTCCATCTCCTCCCAGTGTCCTGCGTAAGTTGTACAAGGCCAACTCCCTGCTTGAATCCCTGGGTGGGGTACGTACTCTCCAGAGATAGGTGGCTGCTTGGGACCCAGGGCTAGTCTCTCTGTCAAAGTTCTGTGCATCAGCTTCGCAGCTGTTCTCTCTAAGCGGGTCCCAAAGGCTTTTTGGAAGACTTTCCTTCGAGGGTCAGAAAGAGCAAATGAGCCGACAGGCCCACGGGGATGCCAGTTCTCTCCAGCAACACCGCGAGCAGCCTCAGACACTTGGGTTCTCTTTGGTACATGAAAGAACACTATGCTTGGAAGCTTCTTCCAATCCAGTTTGAGAGCCGCACTTCCACTGCCTCCTAGGATTCCAAGTGGTGCCTTGCCGTCACAATTTCCAGTTCTTAGGCCTATGACGGCAGAGTGTCTGGCAGTTCTCAGAGAGGCCTTAGGAATGCAGGCTTTTTGGCTCCTTCCACTGACAAACCAGCTCCTCCAGATCCTCTGTCGTTAGGCATTTCATGTCAGAATATCTCTGGGCGCCCTCATTCCTCCTCCACGAAGTAAGACACAAACGGACTTGCCCTAAAGGGAGGAAGCCTTCTGAGTCCGGCAGAGAGGCAGTCTCTCCCACTCAGCATTCCCCCATGGCTGAGCCCAGGGTATGGGCCCGAGAGAGGGAGGAAGACAGCCGTGACCCCGAGCTTTTCCACAATGTAGTACAGGCCTCACCCTCAAGCTCACGTCAATCGCCTAGAGAAAACAGCAGGCCTCGGTCTGCTTTCCTGCGGCTAGGAAACCTTGCTTTCATTCCTTAGGTGGCACACTGGCTCAGGACTGCCCTGCCCGAAGCACTCACGGTGTGCAGCCCTATTTGTTGAGATCAGCCCTTCTGGCTCTCTCTCGGATGAAGCCACTGGAAAAGAGCCGTTCCTAATCTTCGGACCGTGGGAGCTTTCCCTAGTCTCCACCAGAACAGCACTCTGAGGAGCTGCTGACGTTTGGTAGCAAAATCTCCTCTTCTGAAGAGAAACATTTCGCTGTAAGTGGGTTCCATCAGCCTTGCCATATTTTCTCAGCTGGCTATGATGGAGGGCAGTCAGTTGGCAGACTCACCTGAGGCCCTCCTTCCCAGACTGTGATACACACAGACCCGCCGCCTGCTTCAGCCCAAAGGGACGGCTTATGGTAAGGTCAAAACCCTGTGTTGGAAAGCTCCTGCCTAAGCCTCGCCCAAGCACAAGCATACTGGTCATTGGTCAAAGACTTTCCCCACAAGTTGAACATGTTTGCTCCCCTCTCGCCTCCGAAGGCCGAGTTTACCTAGCTAGGACTCAGACTTCAGGAAAGGTTCTCAGGGTGCTGGTGACTGCAAGTTGTTTCACCAGGCAGCCCAAATCGGGTACAGCCACTTGCATTTTCCAGGGGCACGGCGCAAATGGTGTCACCTAACGCGCCTCCAGCCTGGGAGGGGCAACATACACTCTCTGAATGGGAAACAAGCCCATGCCTTCAGTGGGAAAGGCCGCTATGCCTCTTTGCTTCGGCAGCCCAGGGATAGCGTCAGCTCTGAAATGCCTCCAAAGGAGCAGACTCAGAGAACCTTTGAACCACAGAGCAGGTGCGGCCCAGAACAAGGACTGCTCTTGGGCTGAGAACACCCACTGCCCAGCGCCTCTTTTGGCTACACACGTGTAGTGGGAGGGTGTTGAATTCTGCTGCGTGATAACTTCTCCGGGCCACGTAGTGTGAGCGCAGGTAGAGTGGCCCTCCATCTCCTCCCAGTGTCCTGCGTAAGTTGTACAAGGCCAACTCCCTGCTTGAATCCCTGGGTGGGGTACGTACTCTCCAGAGATAGGTGGCTGCTTGGGACCCAGGGCTAGTCTCTCTGTCAAAGTTGTGTGCATCAGCTTCGCAGCTGTTCTCTCTAAGCGGGTCCCAAAGGCTTTTTGGAAGACTTTCCTTCGAGGGTCAGAAAGAGCAAATGAGCCGACAGGCCCACGGGGATGCCAGTTCTCTCCAGCAACACCGCGAGCAGCCTCAGACACTTGGGTTCTCTTTGGTACATGAAAGAACACTATGCTTGGAAGCTTCTTCCAATCCAGTTTGAGAGCCGCACTTCCACTGCCTCCTAGGATTCCAAGTGGTGCCTTGCCGTCACAATTTCCAGTTCTTAGGCCTATGACGGCAGAGTGTCTGGCAGTTCTCAGAGAGGCCTTAGGAATGCAGGCTTTTTGGCTCCTTCCACTGACAAACCAGCTCCTCCAGATCCTCTGTCGTTAGGCATTTCATGTCAGAATATCTCTGGGCGCCCTCATTCCTCCTCCACGAAGTAAGACACAAACGGACTTGCCCTAAAGGGAGGAAGCCTTCTGAGTCCGGCAGAGAGGCAGTCTCTC